>NW_027510234.1:0-35398 GCF_048772815.1 Callospermophilus lateralis
ACCAAATTTTGTTCTTCCAGGTTGAAGCGTTCGCTACAGTAGCAGTTTTTATATTTAGGTTTCCCTCTGTTCTTTCCTGTATAGATAGATGAATTTGGAACTGTAAATCCATTATGGTATTTAGTAGCTCTTTGAAACTTGACAAAATAAAGGCGTTCTCAGTTTTGTCTCTATGGATTGTTTCCTCTTCTATTAGCCCTAGGCACACACTGTGGAAAAGCACTTTCATTGAGAGGGGTTGCCAAGCTTCTAAGAAATAACGAGTTTCCGAAATACCAGCAAATATTTTTTCACCCAATCTTGATGATATTTCGTGGTAATGATCAGTACACAGATCCCACTTGGTCACCAAATTTTATTCTTCTAGGTTGAAGCGTTTGTCTACAGTAGCCGTTTTTATATTTAGGTTTCCCTCTGTTCTCTCATATATAGATAGATGAATTTGGAACTCTAAATCCAACATGGATAGTAGTAGCTCTTTGAAACTTGAAAAAATAAAGGAGTTCTCAGTTTTCTCTCTATGGTTTGTTTCCTCTTCAAGTAGCCCTAGGCACAGAATGTGGAAAAGCACTTTCATTGAGAGTGGTTGCCAAGCTTCTAAGAAATTACAAGTTTCCGAAACACCAGCAAATATTTTTTCACCCAATCTTGATGATACTTGGTGGTAATGATCAGTACACAAATCCCACTTGGCTCACCAAATTTTGTTCTTCTAGGTTGAAACGTTCGTCTACAATAGCAGTTTTTACATTTAGGTTTCCCTTTGTTCTCTCCTGTATAGGTAGATGAATTTGGAACTCTAAATCCAACATGGTTTGTAGTAGCTCTTTGAATCTTGACAAAATAAAGGAGTTCTCAGTTTTGTCTCTATGGTTTGTTCCCTCTTCAAGTAGCCCTAGGCACAGACTGTGGAAAAGCACTTTCATTGAGAGGGGTTGCCTAGCTTCTAAGAAATAACGAGTTTCCGAAATACCAGCAAATATTTTTTCACCCAATCTTGATGATACTTGGTGGTAATGATCAGTACACAAATCCCACTTGGCTCACCAAATTTTGTTCTTCTAAGTTGAAGCGTTCGTCTACAGTAGCAGTTTTTATATTTAGGTTTCTCTCTGTTCTCTCCTATATAGATAGATGAATTTGGAATTCTAATTCCAACATGGATTGTAGTAGCTCTTTGAAACTTGACAAAATAAAGGAGTTCTCAGTTTTGTCTCTATGGTTTGTTTCTTCTTCAAGTAGCCCAAGGCACAGACTGTGGAAGCACTTTCATTGAGATGGGTTGCCAAGCTTCTAAGAAATAACGAGTTTCCGAAATACCAGCAAATATTTTTTCACCCAGTCTTGATGATACTTTGTGGTAATGATCAGTACACAAATCCCACTTGGCTCACCAAATTTTGTTCTTCTAGGTTGAAGCGTTCGTCTGCAGTAGCAGTTTTTATATTTAGGTTTCCCTCTGTTCTCTTCTATATAGATAGATGAATTTGGAACTCTAAAACCAACATGGTTTGTAGTAGCTCTTTGAAACTTGACAAAATAAAGGAGTTCTCAGTTTTGTCTCTATGGTTTCTGTCCTCTAAAGTAGCCATAGTCACAGACTGAGGAAAAGCACTTTCATTGAGAGGGGTTGCCAAGCTTCTAAGAAATTACGAGTTTCCGAAATACCAGCAAATATTTTTTCACCCAATCTTGATGATACTTGTTGCTGATGATCAGTACACAAATCCCACTTGGCTCACCAAATTCTGTTCTTCTAGGTTGAAGCTTTCATCTACAGTACCAGTTTTTATATTTAGGTTTCCCTCTGTTCTCTCATATATAGATAGATGAATTTGGAACTCTAAATCCAACATGGTTTTTAGTAGCTCTTTGAAACTTGACAAAATAAAGGAGTTCTCAGTTTTGTCTCTATGGTTTGTTTCCTCTTCAAGTAGCCCTAGGCACAGACTGTGGAAAAGCACTTTCATTGAGAGGGGTATTCAAGCTTCTACGAAATTACAAGTTTCCGAAATACCAGCAAATATTTTTTCACCCAATCTTGATGATACTTGGTGGTAATGATCAGTACACAAATCCCACTTGGCTCACCAAATTTTGTTCTTCTACGTTGAAGCATTCGTCTACAGTAGCAGTTTTTATATTTAGGTTTCCCTCTCTTCTCTCCTATATAGATATATGAATTTGGAACTCTAAATCCAACATGGTTTGTAGTAGCTCTTTGAAACTTCACAAAATAAAGGAGTTCTCAGTTTTGCCTCAATGGTTTGTTTCCTCCTCGAGTAGCCCTAGGCACAGACTGTGGAAAAGCACTTTCATTGAGAGTGGTCGCCAAGCTTCTAAGAAATTACAAGTTTCCGAAATACCAGCAAATATTTTTTCACCCAATCTTGATGATACTTTGTGGTAATGATCAGTACACCAATCCCACTTGGCTCACCAAATTTTGTTCTTCTAGGTTGAAGCGTTCGTCTACAGTAGCAGTTTTTATATTTAGATTTCCCTCTGTTCTCTCCTGTATAGATAGATGAATTTGGAACTCTAAATCCAACATGGTTTGTACTAGCTCTTTGAAACTTGAAAAATAAAAGCGTTCTCAGTTTTGTCTCTATGGATTGTTTCCTCTTCTCTTAGCCCTAGGCACAGACTGTGGAAAATCACTTTCATTGAGAGGGGTTGCCAAGCTTCTAAGAAATAACGAGTTTCCGAAATACCAGCAAATATTTTTTCACCCAAACTTGATGATACTTGTTGCTAATGATCAGTACACAAATCCCACTTGGCTCACCAAATTTTGTTCTTCTCGGTTGAAGCGTTCGTCTAGAGTAGTAGTTTTTATATTTAGGTTTCACTCTGTTCTCTCCTATATAGATAGATGAATTTGGAACTCTAAATTCAACATGGATTGTAGTAGCTCTTTGAAACTTGACAAAATAAAGGAGTTCTCAGTTTTGTCTCTATGGTTTGTTTCCTCTTCAAGTAGCCCTAGGCACAGACTGTGGAAGCACTTTCATTGAGATGGGTTGCCATTCTTCTAAGAAATAACGTGTTTTCAAAATACCAGCAAATATTTTTTCACCCAATCTTGATGATACTTGGTGGTAATGATCAGTACACAAATCCCACTTGGCTCACCAAATTTTGTTCTTCTAGGTTGAAGCGTTCGTCTACAGTAGCAGTTTTTATATTTAGGTTTCTCTCTGTTCTCTCCTATATAGATAGATGAATTTGGAACTCTAAATCCAACATGGTTTGTAGTAGCTCTTTGAAACTTGACAAAATAAAGGAGTTCTCAATTTTGTCTCTATGGTTTGTTTCCTCTTCAAGTAGCCCTAGGCACAGACTGTGGAAAAGCACTTTCATTGAGAGTGGTCGCCAAGCTTCTAAGAAATTACAAGTTTCCGAAATACCAGCAAATATTTTTTCACCCAATCTTGATGATACTTTGTGGTAATGATCAGTACACCAATCCCACTTGGCTCACCAAATTTTGTTCTTCTAGGTTGAAGCGTTCGTCTACAGTAGCAGTTTTTATATTTAGATTTCCCTCTGTTCTCTCCTGTATAGATAGATGAATTTGGAACTCTAAATCCAACATGGTTTGTACTAGCTCTTTGAAACTTGAAAAATAAAAGCGTTCTCAGTTTTGTCTCTATGGATTGTTTCCTCTTCTCTTAGCCCTAGGCACAGACTGTGGAAAATCACTTTCATTGAGAGGGGTTGCCAAGCTTCTAAGAAATAACGAGTTTCCGAAATACCAGCAAATATTTTTTCACCCAAACTTGATGATACTTGTTGCTAATGATCAGTACACAAATCCCACTTGGCTCACCAAATTTTGTTCTTCTCGGTTGAAGCGTTCGTCTAGAGTAGTAGTTTTTATATTTAGGTTTCACTCTGTTCTCTCCTATATAGATAGATGAATTTGGAACTCTAAATTCAACATGGATTGTAGTAGCTCTTTGAAACTTGACAAAATAAAGGAGTTCTCAGTTTTGTCTCTATGGTTTGTTTCCTCTTCAAGTAGCCCTAGGCACAGACTGTGGAAGCACTTTCATTGAGATGGGTTGCCATTCTTCTAAGAAATAACGTGTTTTCAAAATACCAGCAAATATTTTTTCACCCAATCTTGATGATACTTGGTGGTAATGATCAGTACACAGATCCCACTTGGTCACCAAATTTTATTCTTCTAGGTTGAAGCGATTGTCTACAGTAGCCGTTTTTATATTTAGGTTTCCCTCTGTTCTCTCATATATAGATAGATGTATTTGGAACTCTAAATCCAACATGGATAGTAGTAGCTCTTTGAAACTTGACAAAATAAAGGAGTTCTCAGTTTTCTCTCTATGGTTTGTTTCCTCTTCAAGTAGCCCTAGGCACAGAATGTGGAAAAGCACTTTCATTGAGAGTGGTTGCCAAGCTTCTAAGAAATTACAAGTTTCCGAAACACCAGCAAATATTTTTTCACCCAATCTTGATGATACTTGGTGGTAATGATCAGTACACAAATCCCACTTGGCTCACCAAATTTTGTTCTTCTAGGTTGAAACGTTCGTCTACAATAGCAGTTTTTATATTTAGGTTTCCCTTTGTTCTCTCCTGTATAGGTAGATGAATTTGGAACTCTAAATCCAACATGGTTTTTAGTAGCTCTTTGAATCTTGACAAAATAAAGGAGTTCTCAGTTTTGTCTCTATGGTTTGTTCCCTCTTCAAGTAGCCCTAGGCACAGACTGTTGAAAAGCACTTTCATTGAGAGGGGTTGCCTAGCTTCTAAGAAATAACGAGTTTCCGAAATACCAGTAAATATTTTTTCACCCAATCTTGATGATACTTGGTGGTAATGATCAGTACACAAATCCCACTTGGCTCACCAAATTTTGTTCTTCTAAGTTGAAGCGTTCGTCTACAGTAGCAGTTTTTATATTTAGGTTTCTCTCTGTTCTCTCCTATATAGATAGATGAATTTGGAATTCTAATTCCAACATGGATTGTAGTAGCTCTTTGAAACTTGACAAAATAAAGGAGTTCTCAGTTTTGTCTCTATGGGTTGTTTCGTCTTCAAGTAGCCCAAGGCACAGACTGTGGAAGCACTTTCATTGAGATGGGTTGCCAAGCTTCTAAGAAATAACGAGTTTCCGAAATACCAGCAAATATTTTTTCACCCAGTCTTGATGATATTTGTGGTAATGATCAGTACACAAATCCCACTTGGCTCACCAAATTTTGTTCTTCTACGTTGAAGCGTTCGTCTGCAGTAGCAGTTTTTATATTTAGGTTTCCCTCTGTTCTCTTCTATATAGATAGATGAATTTGGAACTCTAAAACCAACATGGTTTGTAGTAGCTCTTTGAAACTTGACAAAATAAAGGAGTTCTCAGTTTTGTCTCTATGGTTTCTTTCCTCTAAAGTAGCCATAGTCACAGACTGAGGAAAAGCACTTTCATTGAGAGGGGTTGCCAAGCTTCTAAGAAATTACGAGTTTCCGAAATACCAGCAAATATTTTTTCACCCAATCTTGATGATACTTTGTGGTAATGATCAGTACACCAATCCCACTTGGCTCACCAAATTTTGTTCTTCTAGGTTGAAGCGTTCGTCTGCAGTAGCAGTTTTTATATTTAGGTTTCCCTCTGTTCTCTTCTATATAGATAGATGAATTTGGAACTCTAAAACCAACATGGTTTGTAGTAGCTCTTTGAAACTTGACAAAATAAAGGAGTTCTCAGTTTTGTCTCTATGGTTTCTTTCCTCTAAAGTAGCCATAGTCACAGACTGAGGAAAAGCACTTTCATTGAGAGTGGTTGCCAAGCTTCTAAGAAATTACAAGTTTCCGAAACACCAGCAAATATTTTTTCACCCAATCTTGATGATACTTGTTGCTGATGATCAGTACACAAATCCCACTTGGCTCACCAAATTCTGTTCTTCTAGGTTGAAGCGTTCATCTACAGTAGCAGTTTTTATATTTAGGTTTCCCTCTGTTCTCTCATATATAGATAGATGAATTTGGAACTCTAAATCCAACATGGTTTTTAGTAGCTCTTTGAAACTTGACAAAATAAAGGAGTTCTCAGTTTTGTCTCTATGGTTTGTTTCCTCTTCAAGTAGCCCTAGGCACAGACTGTGGAAAAGCACTTTCATTGAGAGGGGTATTCAAGCTTCTAAGAAATTACAAGTTTCCGAAATACCAGCAAATATTTTTTCACCCAATCTTGATGATACTTGGTGGTAATGATCAGTACACAAATCCCACTTGGTTCACCAAATTTTGTTCTTCTACGTTGAAGCGTTCATCTACAGTAGCAGTTTTTATATTTATTTTTCCCTCTCTTCTCTCCTATATAGATATATGAATTTGGAACTCTAAATCCAACATGGTTTGTAGTAGCTCTTTGAAACTTGACAAAATAAAGGAGTTCTCAGTTTTGCCTCAATGGTTTTTTTCCTCCTCGAGTAGCCCTAGGCACAGACTGTGGAAAAGCACTTTCATTGAGAGTGGTCGCCAAGCTTCTAAGAAATTACAAGTTTCCGAAATACCAGCAAATATTTTTTCACCCAATCTTGATGATACTTTGTGGTAATGATCACTACACCAATCCCACTTGGCTCACCAAATTTTGTTCTTCTAGGTTGAAGCGTTCGTCTACAGTAGCAGTTTTTATATTTAGATTTCCCTCTGTTCTCTCCTGTATAGATAGATGAATTTTGTAACTCTAAATCCAACATGGTTTGTACTAGCTCTTTGAAACTTGAAAAATAAAAGCGTTCTCAGTTTTGTCTCTATGGATTGTTTCCTCTTCTCTTAGCCCTAGGCACAGACTGTGGAAAATCACTTTCATTGAGAGGGGTTGCCAAGCTTCTAAGAAATAACGAGTTTCCGAAATACCAGCAAATATTTTTTCACCCAAACTTGATGATACTTGTTGCTAATGATCAGTACACAAATCCCACTTGGCTCACCAAATTTTGTTCTCCTCGGTTGAAGCGTTCGTCTAGAGTAGCAGTTTTTATATTTAGGTTTCTCTCTGTTCTCTCCTATATAGATAGATGAATTTGGAACTCTAAATCCAACATGGATTGTAGTAGCTCTTTGAAACTTGACAAAATAAAGGAGTTCTCAGTTTTGTTTCTATGGTTTGTTTCCTCTTCATTAAGCCCTAGGCACAGACTGTGGAAAAGCACTTTCATTGAGAGGGGTTGCCAAGCTTCTAAGAAATTATGAATTTCTGAAATACCAGCAAATATTTTTTCACCCAATCTTGATGATACTTGGTGGTAATGATCAGTACACAAATCCCACTTTGTTCACCAAATTTTGTTCTTCTATTTTGAAGCATTCGTCTACACTAGCATTTTTTATATTTAGGTTTCCCTCTGTTCTCTCCTATTTAGATAGATGAATTTGGAACTCTAAATCCATCATGGTTTTTAGTAGCTCTTTGAAACTTGACAAAATAAAGGAGTTCTCAGTTTTGTCTCTATGGTTTGTTTCCTCTTCAAGTAGCCCTAGGCACAGACTGTGGTAAAGCACTTTCATTGAGAGGGGTTGCCAAACTTCTAAGAAATTACGAGTTTCCGAAATACCATCAAATATTTTTTCACCCAATCTTGATGGTACTTGGTGGTAATGATCAGTACACAAATCCCACTTGGCTCACCAAATTTTGTTCTTCTAGGTTGAAGCGTTCGTCTACAGTAGCAGTTTTTATATTTAGGTTTCCCTCTGTTCTCCCCTATATAGATAGATGAATTTGGAAATCTAAATCCAACATGGTTTGTACTAGCTCTTTGAAACTTGACAAAATAAAGGAGTTCTCAGTTTTGTCTGTATGGTTTGTTTCCTCTTCAAGTAGCCCTAGTCACAGACTGTGGAAAAGCACTTTATTGAGAGGGTTGCCAAGCTTTTAAGAAATTACTATTTTCTGAAATACCAGCAAATATTTTTTCACCCAATCTTGATGATACTTGGTGGTAATGATCAGTACACAAGTCCCACTAGGCTCACCAAATTTTGTTCTTCTAGGTTGAAGCGTTCGTCTACAGTAGCTGTTTTTATATTTAGGTTTCTCTCTGTTCTCTCCCATATAGATAGATGTATTTGGAACTCTAAATCCAACATGGATTGTAGTAGCTCTTTGAAACTTGAAAAAATAAAGGAGTTCTCAGTTTTGTCTCTATGGTTTGTTTCCTCTTCAAGTAGCACTAGGCACAGACTGTGGAAAAGCACTTTCATTGAGAGGGGTTGCCAAGCTTCTAAGAAATAACGAGTTTCCGAAATACCAGCCAATATTTTTTCAACCAATCTTGATGATACTTGGTGGTAATGATCAGTATACAGATCCCACTTGGCTCACCAAATTTTGTTCTTCTAGGTTGAAGCGTTCGTCTACAGTAGCAGTTTTTATATTTAGGTTTCACTCTGTTCTCTCATATATAGGTAGATGAATTAGGAACTCTAAATCCAACAGGGTTTAAGTAGCTCTTTGAAACTTGACAAAATAAAGGAGTTCTCAGTTTTCTCTCTATGGTTTGTTTCCTCTTCCAGTAGCCCTAGGCACAGAATGTGGAAAAGCACTTTCATTTAGAGGGGTTGCCAAGCTTCTAAGAAATAACGGGTTCCGAAATACCAGCAAATATTTTCTCACCCAATCTTGATGATACTTGGTGGTCATGATCAGTACACAAATCCCACTTGGCTCACCAAATTTTGTTCTTCTAGGTTGAAGCGTTCGTCTACAGTAGCAGTTTTTATATTTAGGTTTCACTCTGTTCTCTCATATATAGATAGATGAATTTGGAACACTAAATCCAACATGGTTTGTAGTAGCTCTTTGGAACTTGACAAAATAAAGGTTTTCTCAATTTTGTCTATATGGTTTGTTTCCTCTTCAAGTAGCCCTAGGCACAGACTGTGGAAAAGCACTTTCACTGAGCGTGGTTGCCAATTTCTAAGAAATTACAAGTTTCCGAAACACCAGCAAATATTTTTTCACCCAATCTTGATGATACTAGGTGGTAATGATCAGGACACAAATCCCACTTGGCTCACCAAATTTTGTTCTTCTAGGTTGAAGCGTTCGTTTACAGTAGCAGTTTTTATATTTAGGTTTCTCTCTGTTCTCTCCTATATAGATAGATGAATTTGGAACTCTAAATCCAACATGGATAGTAGTAGCTCTTTGAAACTTGAAAAATAAAGGAGTTCTCAGTTTTCTATCTATGGTTTGATTCCTCTTCAAGTAGCCCTAGGCACAGAATGTGGAAAAGCACTTTCATTGAGAGTGGTTGCCAAGCTTCTAAGAAATTACAAGTTTCCGAAACACCAGCAAATATTTTTTCACCCAATCTTGATGATACTTGGTGGTAATGATCAGTACACAAATCCCACTTGGCTCACCAAATTTTGTTCTTCTAGGTTGAAACGTTCGTCTACAATAGCAGTTTTTATATTTAGGTTTCCCTTTGTACTCTCCTGTATAGGTAGATTAATTTGGAACTCTAAATCCAACATGGTTTGTAGTAGCTCTTTGAATTTTGACAAAATAAAGGAGTTCTCAGTTTTGTCTCTATGGTTTGTTTCCTCTTCAAGTAGCCCTAGGCACAGACTGTGGAAGCACTTTCATTGAGATGGGTTGCCATTCTTCTAAGAAATAACGTGTTTTCAAAATACCAGCAAATATTTTTTCACCCAATCTTGATGATACTTGGTGGTAATGATCAGTACACAAATCCCACTTGGCTCACCAAATTTTGTTCTTCTAGGTTGAAGCGTTCGTCTACAGTAGCAGTTTTTATATTTAGGTTTCTCTCTGTTCTCTCCTATATAGATAGATGAATTTGGAACTCTAAATCCAACATGGTTTGTAGTAGCTCTTTGAAACTTGACAAAATAAAGGAGTTCTCAATTTTGTCTCTATGGTTTGTTTCCTCTTCAAGTAGCCCTAGGCACAGACTGTGGAAAAGCACTTTCATTGAGAGGGGTTGCCAAGCTCTAAGAAATTACGAGTTTCCAAAATACCAGCAAATATTTTTTCACCCAATCTTGATGATACTTGGTGGTAATGATCAGTACAGAAATCCCACTTTGCTCACAAAATTTTGTTCTTCTAGGTTGAAGCATTCGTCTACCGTAGCAGTTTTTATATTTAGGTTTCCCTCTGTTCTCTCCTATATAGATAGATGAATTTGGAACTCTAAATCCAACATGGTTTTTAGTAGCTCTTTGAAACTTGACAAAATAAAGGAGTTCTCAGTTTTGTCTCTATGGTTTGTTTCCTCTTCAAGTAGCCCTAGGCACAGACTGTGGAAAAGCAATTTCATTGAGAGGGGTTGCCAAGCTTCTAAGAAATAATGAGTTTCCGAAATACCAGCAAATATGTTTTCAGCCAATCTTGATGATACTTGTTGCTGATGATCAGTACACAAATCCCACTTGGCTCACCAAATTCTGTTCTTCTAGGTTGAAGCGTTCGTCTACTGTTGCAGTTTTTATATTTAGGTTTCCCTCTGTTTTCTCCTATATAGATAGATGAATTTGGAACTCTAAATCCAACATGCTTTGTAGTAGCTCTTTGAAACGTGACAAAATAAAGGAGTTCTCAGTTTTGTCTCTATGGTTTGTTTCCTCTTCAAGTAGCCCTAGGCACACACTGTGGAAAAGCACTTTCATTGAGAGGGGTTGCCAAGCTTCTAAGAAATTACGAGTTTCCGAAATACCAGCAAATATTTTTTCACCCAATCTTGATGATACTTTGTGGTAATGATCAGTACACAAATCCCACTTGGCTCAACAAATATTGTTCTTCTAGGTTGAAGCGTTCGTCTACAGTAGCAGTTTTTATATTTAGGTTTCCCTCTGTTCTTTCCTGTATAGATAGATGAATTTGGAACTGTAAATCCATCATGGTATTTAGTAGCTCTTTGAAACTTGACAAAATAAAGGCGTTCTCAGTTTTGTCTCTATGGATTGTTTCCTCTTCTATTAGCCCTAGGCACACACTGTGGAAAAGCACTTTCATTGAGAGGGGTTGCCAAGCTTCTAAGAAATAACGAGTTTCCGAAATACCAGCAAATATTTTTTCACCCAATCTTGATGATATTTGGTGGTAATGATCAGTACACAGATCCCACTTGGTCACCAAATTTTATTCTTCTAGGTTGAAGCGATTGTCTACAGTAGCCGTTTTTATATTTAGGTTTCCCTCTGTTCTCTCATATATAGATAGATGTATTTGGAACTCTAAATCCAACATGGATAGTAGTAGCTCTTTGAAACTTGACAAAATAAAGGAGTTCTCAGTTTTCTCTCTATGGTTTGTTTCCTCTTCAAGTAGCCCTAGGCACAGAATGTGGAAAAGCACTTTCATTGAGAGTGGTTGCCAAGCTTCTAAGAAATTACAAGTTTCCGAAACACCAGCAAATATTTTTTCACCCAATCTTGATGATACTTGGTGGTAATGATCAGTACACAAATCCCACTTGGCTCACCAAATTTTGTTCTTCTAGGTTGAAACGTTCGTCTACAATAGCAGTTTTTATATTTAGGTTTCCCTTTGTTCTCTCCTGTATAGGTAGATGAATTTGGAACTCTAAATCCAACATGGTTTTTAGTAGCTCTTTGAATCTTGACAAAATAAAGGAGTTCTCAGTTTTGTCTCTATGGTTTGTTCCCTCTTCAAGTAGCCCTAGGCACAGACTGTTGAAAAGCACTTTCATTGAGAGGGGTTGCCTAGCTTCTAAGAAATAACGAGTTTCCGAAATACCAGTAAATATTTTTTCACCCAATCTTGATGATACTTGGTGGTAATGATCAGTACACAAATCCCACTTGGCTCACCAAATTTTGTTCTTCTAAGTTGAAGCGTTCGTCTACAGTAGCAGTTTTTATATTTAGGTTTCTCTCTGTTCTCTCCTATATAGATAGATGAATTTGGAATTCTAATTCCAACATGGATTGTAGTAGCTCTTTGAAACTTGACAAAATAAAGGAGTTCTCAGTTTTGTCTCTATGGGTTGTTTCGTCTTCAAGTAGCCCAAGGCACAGACTGTGGAAGCACTTTCATTGAGATGGGTTGCCAAGCTTCTAAGAAATAACGAGTTTCCGAAATACCAGCAAATATTTTTTCACCCAGTCTTGATGATATTTGTGGTAATGATCAGTACACAAATCCCACTTGGCTCACCAAATTTTGTTCTTCTACGTTGAAGCGTTCGTCTGCAGTAGCAGTTTTTATATTTAGGTTTCCCTCTGTTCTCTTCTATATAGATAGATGAATTTGGAACTCTAAAACCAACATGGTTTGTAGTAGCTCTTTGAAACTTGACAAAATAAAGGAGTTCTCAGTTTTGTCTCTATGGTTTCTTTCCTCTAAAGTAGCCATAGTCACAGACTGAGGAAAAGCACTTTCATTGAGAGGGGTTGCCAAGCTTCTAAGAAATTACGAGTTTCCGAAATACCAGCAAATATTTTTTCACCCAATCTTGATGATACTTTGTGGTAATGATCAGTACACCAATCCCACTTGGCTCACCAAATTTTGTTCTTCTAGGTTGAAGCGTTCGTCTGCAGTAGCAGTTTTTATATTTAGGTTTCCCTCTGTTCTCTTCTATATAGATAGATGAATTTGGAACTCTAAAACCAACATGGTTTGTAGTAGCTCTTTGAAACTTGACAAAATAAAGGAGTTCTCAGTTTTGTCTCTATGGTTTCTTTCCTCTAAAGTAGCCATAGTCACAGACTGAGGAAAAGCACTTTCATTGAGAGTGGTTGCCAAGCTTCTAAGAAATTACAAGTTTCCGAAACACCAGCAAATATTTTTTCACCCAATCTTGATGATACTTGTTGCTGATGATCAGTACACAAATCCCACTTGGCTCACCAAATTCTGTTCTTCTAGGTTGAAGCGTTCATCTACAGTAGCAGTTTTTACATTTAGGTTTCCCTCTGTTCTCTCATATATAGATAGATGAATTTGGAACTCTAAATCCAACATGGTTTTTAGTAGCTCTTTGAAACTTGACAAAATAAAGGAGTTCTCAGTTTTGTCTCTATGGTTTGTTTCCTCTTCAAGTAGCCCTAGGCACAGACTGTGGAAAAGCACTTTCATTGAGAGGGGTATTCAAGCTTCTAAGAAATTACAAGTTTCCGAAATACCAGCAAATATTTTTTCACCCAATCTTGATGATACTTGGTGGTAATGATCAGTACACAAATCCCACTTGGTTCACCAAATTTTGTTCTTCTACGTTGAAGCGTTCATCTACAGTAGCAGTTTTTATATTTATTTTTCCCTCTCTTCTCTCCTATATAGATATATGAATTTGGAACTCTAAATCCAACATGGTTTGTAGTAGCTCTTTGAAACTTGACAAAATAAAGGAGTTCTCAGTTTTGCCTCAATGGTTTGTTTCCTCCTCGAGTAGCCCTAGGCACAGACTGTGGAAAAGCACTTTCATTGAGAGTGGTCGCCAAGCTTCTAAGAAATTACAAGTTTCCGAAATACCAGCAAATATTTTTTCACCCAATCTTGATGATACTTTGTGGTAATGATCACTACACCAATCCCACTTGGCTCACCAAATTTTGTTCTTCTAGGTTGAAGCGTTCGTCTACAGTAGCAGTTTTTATATTTAGATTTCCCTCTGTTCTCTCCTGTATAGATAGATGAATTTTGTAACTCTAAATCCAACATGGTTTGTACTAGCTCTTTGAAACTTGAAAAATAAAAGCGTTCTCAGTTTTGTCTCTATGGATTGTTTCCTCTTCTCTTAGCCCTAGGCACAGACTGTGGAAAATCACTTTCATTGAGAGGGGTTGCCAAGCTTCTAAGAAATAACGAGTTTCCGAAATACCAGCAAATATTTTTTCACCCAAACTTGATGATACTTGTTGCTAATGATCAGTACACAAATCCCACTTGGCTCACCAAATTTTGTTCTCCTCGGTTGAAGCGTTCGTCTAGAGTAGCAGTTTTTATATTTAGGTTTCTCTCTGTTCTCTCCTATATAGATAGATGAATTTGGAACTCTAAATCCAACATGGATTGTAGTAGCTCTTTGAAACTTGACAAAATAAAGGAGTTCTCAGTTTTGTTTCTATGGTTTGTTTCCTCTTCATTAAGCCCTAGGCACAGACTGTGGAAAAGCACTTTCATTGAGAGGGGTTGCCAAGCTTCTAAGAAATTATGAATTTCTGAAATACCAGCAAATATTTTTTCACCCAATCTTGATGATACTTGGTGGTAATGATCAGTACACAAATCCCACTTTGTTCACCAAATTTTGTTCTTCTATTTTGAAGCATTCGTCTACACTAGCATTTTTTATATTTAGGTTTCCCTCTGTTCTCTCCTATTTAGATAGATGAATTTGGAACTCTAAATCCATCATGGTTTTTAGTAGCTCTTTGAAACTTGACAAAATAAAGGAGTTCTCAGTTTTGTCTCTATGGTTTGTTTCCTCTTCAAGTAGCCCTAGGCACAGACTGTGGTAAAGCACTTTCATTGAGAGGGGTTGCCAAGCTTCTAAGAAATTACGAGTTTCCGAAATACCATCAAATATTTTTTCACCCAATCTTGATGGTACTTGGTGGTAATGATCAGTACACAAATCCCACTTGGCTCACCAAATTTTGTTCTTCTAGGTTGAAGCGTTCGTCTACAGTAGCAGTTTTTATATTTAGATTTCCCTCTGTTCTCCCCTATATAGATAGATGAATTTGGAAATCTAAATCCAACATGGTTTGTACTAGCTCTTTGAAACTTGACAAAATAAAGGAGTTCTCAGTTTTGTCTGTATGGTTTGTTTCCTCTTCAAGTAGCCCTAGTCACAGACTGTGGAAAAGCACTTTATTGAGAGGGTTGCCAAGCTTTTAAGAAATTACTATTTTCTGAAATACCAGCAAATATTTTTTCACCCAATCTTGATGATACTTGTTGCTAATGATCAGTACACAAATCCCACTTGACTCACCAAATTTTGTTCTTCTAGTTTGAAGCGTTCGTCTACAGTATCAGTTTTTATATCTAGGTTTCCCTCTGTTCTCTCCTATATAGATAGATGAATTTGGAACTCTAAATCCAACATGGTTTGTAGTAGCTCTTTGAAACTTGACAAAATAAAGGAGTTCTCAATTTTGTCTCTATGGTTTGTTTCCTCTTTAAGTAGCCCTAGGCACAGACTGTGGAAAAGCACTTTCATTGAGAGGGGTTGCCAACCTTCTAAGATATTACGAGTTTCCAAAATACCAGCAAATATTTTTTTCACCCAATCTTGATGATACTTGGTGGTAATGATCAGTACAGAAATCCCACTTTGCTCACAAAATTTTGTTCTTCTAGGTTGAAGCATTCGTCTACCGTAGCAGTTTTTATATTTAGGTTTCACTCTGTTCTCTCCTATATAGATAGATGAATTTGGAACTCTAAATCCAACATGGTTTTTAGTAGCTCTTTGAAACTTGACAAAATAAAGGAGTTCTCAGTTTTGTCTCTATGGTTTGTTTCCTCTTCAAGTAGCCCTAGGCACAGACTGTGGAAAAGCAATTTCATTGAGAGGGGTTGCCAAGCTTCTAAGAAATAATGAGTTTCCGAAATACCAGCAAATATGTTTTCAGCCAATCTTGATGATACTTGTTGCTGATGATCAGTACACAAATCCCACTTGGCTCACCAAATTCTGTTCTTCTAGGTTGAAGCGTTCGTCTACAGTTGCAGTTTTTATATTTAGGTTTCCCTCTGTTTTCTCCTATATAGATAGATGAATTTGGAACTCTAAATCCAACATGCTTTGTAGTAGCTCTTTGAAACGTGACAAAATAAAGGAGTTCTCAGTTTTGTCTCTATGGTTTGTTTCCTCTTCAAGTAGCCCTAGGCACACACTGTGGAAAAGCACTTTCATTGAGAGGGGTTGCCAAGCTTCTAAGAAATTACGAGTTTCCGAAATACCAGCAAATATTTTTTCACCCAATCTTGATGATACTTTGTGGTAATGATCAGTACACAAATCCCACTTGGCTCAACAAATTTTGTTCTTGTAGGTTGAAGCGTTCGTCTACAGTAGCAGTTTTTATATTTAGGTTTCCCTCTGTTCTCTCCTATATAGATAGATGAATTTGGAACTCTAAATCCAACATGGTTTGTACTAGCTCTTTGAAACTTGACAAAATAAAGGAGTTCTCAGTTTTGTCTGTACGGTTTGTTTCCTCTTCTTGTAGCCCTAGGCACAGACTGTGGAAAAGCACTTTAATTGAGAGAGGTTGCCAAGCTTCTAAGAAATAACGAGTTTCCGAAATACCAGCAAATATTTTTTCACCCAATCTTGATGATACTTGTTGCTCATGATCAGTACACAAATCCCACTTGGCTCACCAAATTCTGTTCTTCTAGGTTGAAGCGTTCGTCTACAGTAGCAGTTTTTATATTTAGTTTTCCCTCTGTTCTCTCCTATATAGATAGATGAATTTGGAACTCTAAATCCAACATGGTTTGTAGTAGCTCTTTGAAACTTGACAAAATAAAGTAGTTCTCAGTTTTGTCTCTATGGTTTGTTTACTCTTCAAGTAGCCCTAGGCACAGACTGTGGAAAGCACTTTCATTGAGATGGATTGCCAAGCTTCTAAGAAATAACGAGTTTCCAAAATACCAGCAAATATTTTTTCACCCAATCTTGATGATACTTGGTGGTAATGATCAGTACACAAGTCCCACTAGGCTCACCAAATTTTGTTCTTCTAGGTTGAAGCGTTCGTCTACAG
The DNA here is from genome assembly GCF_048772815.1 of Callospermophilus lateralis. Classification (NCBI taxonomy): domain Eukaryota; kingdom Metazoa; phylum Chordata; class Mammalia; order Rodentia; family Sciuridae; genus Callospermophilus; species Callospermophilus lateralis. Next base: position 16,759 of record NW_027510234.1, read on the forward strand.
TAGCTGTTTTTATATTTAGGTTTCTCTCTGTTCTCTCCCATATAGATAGATGTATTTGGAACTCTAAATCCAACATGGATTGTAGTAGCTCTTTGAAACTTGAAAAAATAAAGGAGTTCTCAGTTTTGTCTCTATGGTTTGTTTCCTCTTCAAGTAGCACTAGGCACAGACTGTGGAAAAGCACTTTCATTGAGAGGGGTTGCCAAGCTTCTAAGAAATAACGAGTTTCCGAAATACCAGCCAATATTTTTTCAACCAATCTTGATGATACTTGGTGGTAATGATCAGTATACAGATCCCACTTGGCTCACCAAATTTTGTTCTTCTAGGTTGAAGCGTTCGTCTACAGTAGCAGTTTTTATATTTAGGTTTCACTCTGTTCTCTCATATATAGGTAGATGAATTAGGAACTCTAAATCCAACAGGGTTTAAGTAGCTCTTTGAAACTTGACAAAATAAAGGAGTTCTCAGTTTTCTCTCTATGGTTTGTTTCCTCTTCCAGTAGCCCTAGGCACAGAATGTGGAAAAGCACTTTCATTTAGAGGGGTTGCCAAGCTTCTAAGAAATAACGGGTTCCGAAATACCAGCAAATATTTTCTCACCCAATCTTGATGATACTTGGTGGTCATGATCAGTACACAAATCCCACTTGGCTCACCAAATTTTGTTCTTCTAGGTTGAAGCGTTCGTCTACAGTAGCAGTTTTTATATTTAGGTTTCACTCTGTTCTCTCATATATAGATAGATGAATTTGGAACACTAAATCCAACATGGTTTGTAGTAGCTCTTTGGAACTTGACAAAATAAAGGTTTTCTCAATTTTGTCTATATGGTTTGTTTCCTCTTCAAGTAGCCCTAGGCACAGACTGTGGAAAAGCACTTTCACTGAGCGTGGTTGCCAATTTCTAAGAAATTACAAGTTTCCGAAACACCAGCAAATATTTTTTCACCCAATCTTGATGATACTAGGTGGTAATGATCAGGACACAAATCCCACTTGGCTCACCAAATTTTGTTCTTCTAGGTTGAAGCGTTCGTTTACAGTAGCAGTTTTTATATTTAGGTTTCTCTCTGTTCTCTCCTATATAGATAGATGAATTTGGAACTCTAAATCCAACATGGATAGTAGTAGCTCTTTGAAACTTGAAAAAATAAAGGAGTTCTCAGTTTTCTATCTATGGTTTGATTCCTCTTCAAGTAGCCCTAGGCACAGAATGTGGAAAAGCACTTTCATTGAGAGTGGTTGCCAAGCTTCTAAGAAATTACAAGTTTCCGAAACACCAGCAAATATTTTTTCACCCAATCTTGATGATACTTGGTGGTAATGATCAGTACACAAATCCCACTTGGCTCACCAAATTTTGTTCTTCTAGGTTGAAACGTTCGTCTACAATAGCAGTTTTTATATTTAGGTTTCCCTTTGTACTCTCCTGTATAGGTAGATTAATTTGGAACTCTAAATCCAACATGGTTTGTAGTAGCTCTTTGAATTTTGACAAAATAAAGGAGTTCTCAGTTTTGTCTCTATGGTTTGTTTCCTCTTCAAGTAGCCCTAGGCACAGACTGTGGAAGCACTTTCATTGAGATGGGTTGCCATTCTTCTAAGAAATAACGTGTTTTCAAAATACCAGCAAATATTTTTTCACCCAATCTTGATGATACTTGGTGGTAATGATCAGTACACAAATCCCACTTGGCTCACCAAATTTTGTTCTTCTAGGTTGAAGCGTTCGTCTACAGTAGCAGTTTTTATATTTAGGTTTCTCTCTGTTCTCTCCTATATAGATAGATGAATTTGGAACTCTAAATCCAACATGGTTTGTAGTAGCTCTTTGAAACTTGACAAAATAAAGGAGTTCTCAATTTTGTCTCTATGGTTTGTTTCCTCTTCAAGTAGCCCTAGGCACAGACTGTGGAAAAGCACTTTCATTGAGAGGGGTTGCCAAGCTTCTAAGAAATTACGAGTTTCCAAAATACCAGCAAATATTTTTTTCACCCAATCTTGATGATACTTGGTGGTAATGATCAGTACAGAAATCCCACTTTGCTCACAAAATTTTGTTCTTCTAGGTTGAAGCATTCGTCTACCGTAGCAGTTTTTATATTTAGGTTTCCCTCTGTTCTCTCCTATATAGATAGATGAATTTGGAACTCTAAATCCAACATGGTGTTTAGTAGCTCTTTGAAACTTGACAAAATAAAGGAGTTCTCAGTTTTGTCTCTATGGTTTGTTTCCTCTTCAAGTAGCCCTAGGCACAGACTGTGGAAAAGCAATTTCATTGAGAGGGGTTGCCAAGCTTCTAAGAAATAATGAGTTTCCGAAATACCAGCAAATATGTTTTCAGCCAATCTTGATGATACTTGTTGCTGATGATCAGTACACAAATCCCACTTGGCTCACCAAATTCTGTTCTTCTAGGTTGAAGCGTTCGTCTACTGTTGCAGTTTTTATATTTAGGTTTCCCTCTGTTTTCTCCTATATAGATAGATGAATTTGGAACTCTAAATCCAACATGCTTTGTAGTAGCTCTTTGAAACGTGACAAAATAAAGGAGTTCTCAGTTTTGTCTCTATGGTTTGTTTCCTCTTCAAGTAGCCCTAGGCACACACTGTGGAAAAGCACTTTCATTGAGAGGGGTTGCCAAGCTTCTAAGAAATTACGAGTTTCCGAAATACCAGCAAATATTTTTTCACCCAATCTTGATGATACTTTGTGGTAATGATCAGTACACAAATCCCACTTGGCTCAACAAATATTGTTCTTCTAGGTTGAAGCGTTCGTCTACAGTAGCAGTTTTTATATTTAGGTTTCCCTCTGTTCTTTCCTGTATAGATAGATGAATTTGGAACTGTAAATCCATCATGGTATTTAGTAGCTCTTTGAAACTTGACAAAATAAAGGCGTTCTCAGTTTTGTCTCTATGGATTGTTTCCTCTTCTATTAGCCCTAGGCACACACTGTGGAAAAGCACTTTCATTGAGAGGGGTTGCCAAGCTTCTAAGAAATAACGAGTTTCCGAAATACCAGAAAATATTTTTTCACCCAATCTTGATGATATTTGGTGGTAATGATCAGTACACAGATCCCACTTGGTCACCAAATTTTATTCTTCTAGGTTGAAGCGATTGTCTACAGTAGCCGTTTTTATATTTAGGTTTCCCTCTGTTCTCTCATATATAGATAGATGTATTTGGAACTCTAAATCCAACATGGATAGTAGTAGCTCTTTGAAACTTGACAAAATAAAGGAGTTCTCAGTTTTCTCTCTATGGTTTGTTTCCTCTTCAAGTAGCCCTAGGCACAGAATGTGGAAAAGCACTTTCATTGAGAGTGGTTGCCAAGCTTCTAAGAAATTACAAGTTTCCGAAACACCAGCAAATATTTTTTCACCCAATCTTGATGATACTTGGTGGTAATGATCAGTACACAAATCCCACTTGGCTCACCAAATTTTGTTCTTCTAGGTTGAAACGTTCGTCTACAATAGCAGTTTTTATATTTAGGTTTCCCTTTGTTCTCTCCTGTATAGGTAGATGAATTTGGAACTCTAAATCCAACATGGTTTTTAGTAGCTCTTTGAATCTTGACAAAATAAAGGAGTTCTCAGTTTTGTCTCTATGGTTTGTTCCCTCTTCAAGTAGCCCTAGGCACAGACTGTTGAAAAGCACTTTCATTGAGAGGGGTTGCCTAGCTTCTAAGAAATAACGAGTTTCCGAAATACCAGTAAATATTTTTTCACCCAATCTTGATGATACTTGGTGGTAATGATCAGTACACAAATCCCACTTGGCTCACCAAATTTTGTTCTTCTAAGTTGAAGCGTTCGTCTACAGTAGCAGTTTTTATATTTAGGTTTCTCTCTGTTCTCTCCTATATAGATAGATGAATTTGGAATTCTAATTCCAACATGGATTGTAGTAGCTCTTTGAAACTTGACAAAATAAAGGAGTTCTCAGTTTTGTCTCTATGGGTTGTTTCGTCTTCAAGTAGCCCAAGGCACAGACTGTGGAAGCACTTTCATTGAGATGGGTTGCCAAGCTTCTAAGAAATAACGAGTTTCCGAAATACCAGCAAATATTTTTTCACCCAGTCTTGATGATATTTGTGGTAATGATCAGTACACAAATCCCACTTGGCTCACCAAATTTTGTTCTTCTACGTTGAAGCGTTCGTCTGCAGTAGCAGTTTTTATATTTAGGTTTCCCTCTGTTCTCTTCTATATAGATAGATGAATTTGGAACTCTAAAACCAACATGGTTTGTAGTAGCTCTTTGAAACTTGACAAAATAAAGGAGTTCTCAGTTTTGTCTCTATGGTTTCTTTCCTCTAAAGTAGCCATAGTCACAGACTGAGGAAAAGCACTTTCATTGAGAGGGGTTGCCAAGCTTCTAAGAAATTACGAGTTTCCGAAATACCAGCAAATATTTTTTCACCCAATCTTGATGATACTTTGTGGTAATGATCAGTACACCAATCCCACTTGGCTCACCAAATTTTGTTCTTCTAGGTTGAAGCGTTCGTCTGCAGTAGCAGTTTTTATATTTAGGTTTCCCTCTGTTCTCTTCTATATAGATAGATGAATTTGGAACTCTAAAACCAACATGGTTTGTAGTAGCTCTTTGAAACTTGACAAAATAAAGGAGTTCTCAGTTTTGTCTCTATGGTTTCTTTCCTCTAAAGTAGCCATAGTCACAGACTGAGGAAAAGCACTTTCATTGAGAGTGGTTGCCAAGCTTCTAAGAAATTACAAGTTTCCGAAACACCAGCAAATATTTTTTCACCCAATCTTGATGATACTTGTTGCTGATGATCAGTACACAAATCCCACTTGGCTCACCAAATTCTGTTCTTCTAGGTTGAAGCGTTCATCTACAGTAGCAGTTTTTACATTTAGGTTTCCCTCTGTTCTCTCATATATAGATAGATGAATTTGGAACTCTAAATCCAACATGGTTTTTAGTAGCTCTTTGAAACTTGACAAAATAAAGGAGTTCTCAGTTTTGTCTCTATGGTTTGTTTCCTCTTCAAGTAGCCCTAGGCACAGACTGTGGAAAAGCACTTTCATTGAGAGGGGTATTCAAGCTTCTAAGAAATTACAAGTTTCCGAAATACCAGCAAATATTTTTTCACCCAATCTTGATGATACTTGGTGGTAATGATCAGTACACAAATCCCACTTGGTTCACCAAATTTTGTTCTTCTACGTTGAAGCGTTCATCTACAGTAGCAGTTTTTATATTTATTTTTCCCTCTCTTCTCTCCTATATAGATATATGAATTTGGAACTCTAAATCCAACATGGTTTGTAGTAGCTCTTTGAAACTTGACAAAATAAAGGAGTTCTCAGTTTTGCCTCAATGGTTTGTTTCCTCCTCGAGTAGCCCTAGGCACAGACTGTGGAAAAGCACTTTCATTGAGAGTGGTCGCCAAGCTTCTAAGAAATTACAAGTTTCCGAAATACCAGCAAATATTTTTTCACCCAATCTTGATGATACTTTGTGGTAATGATCACTACACCAATCCCACTTGGCTCACCAAATTTTGTTCTTCTAGGTTGAAGCGTTCGTCTACAGTAGCAGTTTTTATATTTAGATTTCCCTCTGTTCTCTCCTGTATAGATAGATGAATTTTGTAACTCTAAATCCAACATGGTTTGTACTAGCTCTTTGAAACTTGAAAAATAAAAGCGTTCTCAGTTTTGTCTCTATGGATTGTTTCCTCTTCTCTTAGCCCTAGGCACAGACTGTGGAAAATCACTTTCATTGAGAGGGGTTGCCAAGCTTCTAAGAAATAACGAGTTTCCGAAATACCAGCAAATATTTTTTCACCCAAACTTGATGATACTTGTTGCTAATGATCAGTACACAAATCCCACTTGGCTCACCAAATTTTGTTCTCCTCGGTTGAAGCGTTCGTCTAGAGTAGCAGTTTTTATATTTAGGTTTCTCTCTGTTCTCTCCTATATAGATAGATGAATTTGGAACTCTAAATCCAACATGGATTGTAGTAGCTCTTTGAAACTTGACAAAATAAAGGAGTTCTCAGTTTTGTTTCTATGGTTTGTTTCCTCTTCATTAAGCCCTAGGCACAGACTGTGGAAAAGCACTTTCATTGAGAGGGGTTGCCAAGCTTCTAAGAAATTATGAATTTCTGAAATACCAGCAAATATTTTTTCACCCAATCTTGATGATACTTGGTGGTAATGATCAGTACACAAATCCCACTTTGTTCACCAAATTTTGTTCTTCTATTTTGAAGCATTCGTCTACACTAGCATTTTTTATATTTAGGTTTCCCTCTGTTCTCTCCTATTTAGATAGATGAATTTGGAACTCTAAATCCATCATGGTTTTTAGTAGCTCTTTGAAACTTGACAAAATAAAGGAGTTCTCAGTTTTGTCTCTATGGTTTGTTTCCTCTTCAAGTAGCCCTAGGCACAGACTGTGGTAAAGCACTTTCATTGAGAGGGGTTGCCAAGCTTCTAAGAAATTACGAGTTTCCGAAATACCATCAAATATTTTTTCACCCAATCTTGATGGTACTTGGTGGTAATGATCAGTACACAAATCCCACTTGGCTCACCAAATTTTGTTCTTCTAGGTTGAAGCGTTCGTCTACAGTAGCAGTTTTTATATTTAGATTTCCCTCTGTTCTCCCCTATATAGATAGATGAATTTGGAAATCTAAATCCAACATGGTTTGTACTAGCTCTTTGAAACTTGACAAAATAAAGGAGTTCTCAGTTTTGTCTGTATGGTTTGTTTCCTCTTCAAGTAGCCCTAGTCACAGACTGTGGAAAAGCACTTTATTGAGAGGGTTGCCAAGCTTTTAAGAAATTACTATTTTCTGAAATACCAGCAAATATTTTTTCACCCAATCTTGATGATACTTGTTGCTAATGATCAGTACACAAATCCCACTTGACTCACCAAATTTTGTTCTTCTAGTTTGAAGCGTTCGTCTACAGTATCAGTTTTTATATCTAGGTTTCCCTCTGTTCTCTCCTATATAGATAGATGAATTTGGAACTCTAAATCCAACATGGTTTGTAGTAGCTCTTTGAAACTTGACAAAATAAAGGAGTTCTCAATTTTGTCTCTATGGTTTGTTTCCTCTTTAAGTAGCCCTAGGCACAGACTGTGGAAAAGCACTTTCATTGAGAGGGGTTGCCAACCTTCTAAGATATTACGAGTTTCCAAAATACCAGCAAATATTTTTTTCACCCAATCTTGATGATACTTGGTGGTAATGATCAGTACAGAAATCCCACTTTGCTCACAAAATTTTGTTCTTCTAGGTTGAAGCATTCGTCTACCGTAGCAGTTTTTATATTTAGGTTTCACTCTGTTCTCTCCTATATAGATAGATGAATTTGGAACTCTAAATCCAACATGGTTTTTAGTAGCTCTTTGAAACTTGACAAAATAAAGGAGTTCTCAGTTTTGTCTCTATGGTTTGTTTCCTCTTCAAGTAGCCCTAGGCACAGACTGTGGAAAAGCAATTTCATTGAGAGGGGTTGCCAAGCTTCTAAGAAATAATGAGTTTCCGAAATACCAGCAAATATGTTTTCAGCCAATCTTGATGATACTTGTTGCTGATGATCAGTACACAAATCCCACTTGGCTCACCAAATTCTGTTCTTCTAGGTTGAAGCGTTCGTCTACAGTTGCAGTTTTTATATTTAGGTTTCCCTCTGTTTTCTCCTATATAGATAGATGAATTTGGAACTCTAAATCCAACATGCTTTGTAGTAGCTCGTTGAAACGTGACAAAATAAAGGAGTTCTCAGTTTTGTCTCTATGGTTTGTTTCCTCTTCAAGTAGCCCTAGGCACACACTGTGGAAAAGCACTTTCATTGAGAGGGGTTGCCAAGCTTCTAAGAAATTACGAGTTTCCGAAATACCAGCAAATATTTTTTCACCCAATCTTGATTATACTTTGTGGTAATGATCAGTACACAAATCCCACTTGGCTCAACAAATTTTGTTCTTGTAGGTTGAAGCGTTCGTCTACAGTAGCAGTTTTTATATTTAGGTTTCCCTCTGTTCTCTCCTATATAGATAGATGAATTTGGAACTCTAAATCCAACATGGTTTGTACTAGCTCTTTGAAACTTGAAAAAATAAAGGAGTTCTCAGTTTTGTCTCTATGGTTTGTTTCCTCTTCAAGTAGCACTAGGCACAGACTGTGGAAAAGCACTTTCATTGAGAGGGGTTGCCAAGCTTCTAAGAAATAACGAGTTTCCGAAATACCAGCAAAAATTTTTTCAACCAATCTTGATGATACTTGGTGGTAATGATCAGTATACAGATCCCACTTGGCTCACCAAATTTTGTTCTTCTAGGTTGAAGCGTTCGTCTACAGTAGCAGTTTTTATATTTAGGTTTCACTCTGTTCTCTCATATATAGGTAGATGAATTAGGAACTCTAAATCCAACAGGGTTTAAGTAGCTCTTTGAAACTTGACAAAATAAAGGAGTTCTCAGTTTTCTCTCTATGGTTTGTTTCCTCTTCCAGTAGCCCTAGGCACAGAATGTGGAAAAGCACTTTCATTTAGAGGGGTTGCCAAGCTTCTAAGAAATAACGGGTTCCGAAATACCAGCAAATATTTTCTCACCCAATCTTGATGATACTTGGTGGTCATGATCAGTACACAAATCCCACTTGGCTCACCAAATTTTGTTCTTCTAGGTTGAAGCGTTCGTCTACACTAGCAGTTTTTATATTTAGGTTTCACTCTGTTCTCTCATATATAGATAGATGAATTTGGAACACTAAATCCAACATGGTTTGTAGTAGCTCTTTGGAACTTGACAAAATAAAGGTTTTCTCAATTTTGTCTATATGGTTTGTTTCCTCTTCAAGTAGCCCTAGGCACAGACTGTGGAAAAGCACTTTCACTGAGCGTGGTTGCCAATTTCTAAGAAATTACAAGTTTCCGAAACACCAGCAAATATTTTTTCACCCAATCTTGATGATACTAGGTGGTAATGATCAGTACACAAATCCCACTTGGCTCACCAAATTTTGTTCTTCTAGGTTGAAGCGTTCGTTTACAGTAGCAGTTTTTATATTTAGGTTTCTCTCTGTTCTCTCCTATATAGATAGATGAATTTGGAACACTAAATCCAACATGGATAGTAGTAGCTCTTTGAAACTTGAAAAAATAAAGGAGTTCTCAGTTTTCTATCTATGGTTTGATTCCTCTTCAAGTAGCCCTAGGCACAGAATGTGGAAAAGCACTTTCATTGAGAGTGGTTGCCAAGCTTCTAAGAAATTACAAGTTTCCGAAACACCAGCAAATATTTTTTCACCCAATCTTGATGATACTTGGTGGTAATGATCAGTACACAAATCCCACTTGGCTCACCAAATTTTGTTCTTCTAGGTTGAAACGTTCGTCTACAATAGCAGTTTTTATATTTAGGTTTCCCTTTGTACTCTCCTGTATAGGTAGATTAATTTGGAACTCTAAATCCAACATGGTTTGTAGTAGCTCTTTGAATTTTGACAAAATAAAGGAGTTCTCAGTTTTGTCTCTATGGTTTGTTCCCTCTTCAAGTAGCCCTAGGCACAGACTGTGGAAAAGCACTTTCATTGAGAGGGGTTGCCTAGCTTCTAAGAAATAACGAGTTTCCGAAATACCAGCAAATATTTTTTCACCCAATCTTGATGATACTTGGTGGTAATGATCAGTACACAAATCACACTTGGCTCACCAAATTTTGTTCTTCTAAGTTGAAGCGTTCGTCTACAGTAGCAGTTTTTATATTTAGGTTTCTCTCTGTTCTCTCCTATATAGATAGATGAATTTGGAATTCTAATTCCAACATGGATTGTAGTACCTCTTTGAAACTTGACAAAATAAAGGAGTTCTCAGTTTTGTCTCTATGGTTTGTTTCGTCTTCAAGTAGCCCTAGGCACAGACTGTGGAAGCACTTTCATTGAGATGGGTTGCCAAGCTTCTAAGAAATAACGAGTTTCCGAAATACCAGCAAATATTTTTTCACCCAGTCTTGATGATACTTTGTGGTAATGATCAGTACACAAATCCCACTTGGCTCACCAAATTTTGTTCTTCTACGTTGAAGCGTTCGTCTACAGTAGCAGTTTTTATATTTAGGTTTCCCTCTCTTCTCTCCTATATAGATATATGAATTTGGAACTCTAAATCCAACATGGTGTGTAGTAGCTCTTTGAAACTTGACAAAATAAAGGAGTTCTCAGTTTTGCCTCAATGGTTTGTTTCCTCCTCGAGTAGCCCTAGGCACAGACTGTGGAAAAGCACTTTCATTGAGAGTGGTCGCCAAGCTTCTAAGAAATTACAAGTTTCCGAAATACCAGCAAATATTTTTTCACCCAATCTTGATGATACTTTGTGGTAATGATTAGTACACCAATCCCACTTGGCTCACCAAATTTTGTTCTTCTAGGTTGAAGCGTTCGTCTACAGTAGCAGTTTTTATATTTAGATTTCCCTCTGTTCTCTCCTGTATAGATAGATGAATTTGGAACTCTAAATCCAACATGGTTTGTACTAGCTCTTTGAAACTTGAAAAATAAAAGCGTTCTCAGTTTGGTCTCTATGGATTGTTTCCTCTTCTCTTAGCCCTAGGCACAAACTGTGGAAAATCACTTTCATTGAGAGGGGTTGCCAAGCTTCTAAGAAATAACGAGTTTCCGAAATACCAGCAAATATTTTTCACCCAAACTTGATGATACTTGTTGCTAATGATCAGTACACAAATCCCACTTGGCTCACCAAATTTTGTTCTTCTAGTTTGAAGCTTTCGTCTTCAGTAGCAGTTTTTATATTTAGGTTTCCCTCTGTTCTCTCCTATATAGATAGATGAATTTGGAACTCTAAATCCAACATGGTTTGTAGTAGCTCTTTAAACTTCACAAAATGAAGGAATTCTGAGTTTTATCTCTGTGGTTTGTTTCCTCTTCTAGTAGCCCTAGGCACAGACTGTGGAAAACCACTTTCATTCAGAGGGGTTGCCACGCTTCTAAGAAATACCGAGTTTCCGAAATACCCGCAAATATTTTTTCACCCAATCTCGATGATACTTGGTGGTAATGATCAGTACACAAATCCCACTTGGCTCACCAAATTTTGTTCTTCTACGTTGAAGCGCTCGACTACAGTAGCAGTTTTTATATTTAGGTTTCTCTCTGTTCTCTCCTATATAGATATATGAATTTGGAACTCTAAATCCAACATGGTTTGTAGTAGCTCTTTGAAACTTGACAAAATAAAGGAGTTCTCAGTTTTGCCTCAATGGTTTGTTTCCTCCTCGAGTAGCCCTAGGCACAGACTGTGGAAAAGCACTTTCATTGAGAGTGGTCGCCAAGCTTCTAAGAAATTACAAGTTTCCGAAATACCAGCAAATATTTTTTCACCCAATCTTGATGATACTTGGTGGTAATGATCAGTACACAAATCCCACTTGGCTCACCAAATTTTGTTCTTCTAGTTTGAAGCTTTCGTCTACAGTAGCAGTTTTTATATTTAGGTTTCTCTCTGTTCTCTCCTATATAGATAGATGAATTTGGAACTCTAAATCCAACATGGTTTGTAGTAGCTCTTCGAAACTTGACAAAATAAAGGAGTTCTCAGTTTTGTTTCTATGGTTTGTTTCCTCTTCAATAAGCCCTAGGCACAGACTGTGGAAAAGCACTCTCATTGAGAGGGGTTGCCAAGCTTTTAAGAAATAACGAGTTTCCGAAATACCAGCAAATATTTTTTCACCCAATCTTGATGATAATTGTTGCTAATGATCAGTACACAAATCCCACTTGGCTCACCAAATTTTGTTCTTCTAGGTTGAAGCGTTCGTCTACAGTAGCAGTTTTTATATTTAGGTTTCTCTCTGTTCTCTCCTATATAGATAGAAGAATTTGGAACTCTAATTCCAACATGGATTGTAGTAGCTCTTTGAAACTTGACAACATAAAGGAGTTCTCAGTTTGGTCCCTATGGTTTGTTTCGTCTTCAAGTAGCCCAAGGCACAGACTGTGGAAGCACTTTCATTGAGATGGGTTGCAAAGCTTCTAAGAAATAACGAGTTTCCAAAATACCAGCAAATATTTGTTCACCCAGTCTTGATGATACTTTGTGGTAATGATCAGTACACCAATCCCACTTGGCTCACCAAATTTTGTTCTTCTAGGTTGAAGCGTTCGTCTACAGTAGCAGTTTTTATATTTAGATTTCCCTCTGTTCTCTCCTGTATATATAGATGAATTTGGAACTCTAAATCCAACATGGTTTGTACTAGCTCGTTGAAACTTGAAAAATAAAAGCGTTCTCAGTTTTGTCTCTATGGATTGTTTCCTCTTCTCTTAGCCCTAGGCACAGACTGTGGAAAATCACATTCATTGAGAGGGGTTGCCAAGCTTCTAAGAAATAAGAGTTTCCGAAATACCAGCAAATATTTTTTCACCCAGTCTTGATGATACTTTGTGGTAATGATCAGTACACAAATCCCACTTGGCTCACCAAATTTTGTTCTTCTACGTTGAAGCGTTCGTCTACAGTAGCAGTTTTTATATTTAGGTTTCCCTCTCTTCTCTCCTATATAGATATATGAATTTGGAACTCTAAATCCAACATGGTGTGTAGTAGCTCTTTGAAACTTGACAAAATAAAGGAGTTCTCAGTTTTGCCTCAATGGTTTGTTTCCTCCTCGAGTAGCCCTAGGCACAGACTGTGGAAAAGCACTTTCATTGAGAGTGGTCGCCAAGCTTTCTAAGAAATTACAAGTTCCGAAATACCAGCAAATATTTTTTCACCCAATCTTGATGATACTTTGTGGTAATGATTAGTACACCAATCCACTTGGCTCACCAAATTTTGTTCTTCTAGGTTGAAGCGTTCGTCTACAGTAGCAGTTTTTATATTTAGATTTCCCTCTGTTCTCTCCTGTATAGATAGATGAATTTGGAACTCTAAATCCAACATGGTTTGTACTAGCTCTTTGAAACTTGAAAAATAAAAGCGTTCTCAGTTTGGTCTCTATGGATTGTTTCCTCTTCTCTTAGCCCCTAGGCACAAACTGTGAAAAATCACTTTCATTGAGAGGGGTTGCCAAGCTTCTAAGAAATAACGAGTTTCCGAAATACCAGCAAATATTTTTCACCCAAACTTGATGATACTTGTTGCTAATGATCAGTACACAAATCCCCACTTGGCTCACCAAATTTGTTCTTCTAGTTTGAAGCTTTCGTCCTTCAGTAGCAGTTTTTATATTTAGGTTTCCCTCTGTTCTCTCCTATATAGATAGATGAATTTGGAACTCTAAATCCAACATGGTTTGTAGTAGCTCTTTAAACTTCACAAAATGAAGGAATTCTGAGTTTTATCTCTGTGGTTTGTTTCCTCTTCTAGTAGCCTAGGCACAGACTGTGGAAAACCACTTTCATTCAGAGGGGTTGCCACGCTTCTAAGAAATACCGAGTTTCCGAAATACCCGCAAATATTTTTTCACCCAATCTCGATGATACTTGGTGGTAATGATCAGTACACAAATCCCACTTGGCTCACCAAATTTTGTTCTTCTACGTTGAAGCGCTCGACTACAGTAGCAGTTTTTATATTTAGGTTTCTCTCTGTTCTCTCCTATATAGATATATGGAATTTGGAACTCTAAATCCAACATGGTTTGTAGTAGCTCTTTGAAACTTGACAAAATAAAGGAGTTCTCAGTTTTGCCTCAATGGTTTGTTTCCTCCTCGAGTAGCCCTAGGCACAGACTGTGGAAAAGCACTTTCATTGAGAGTGGTCGCCAAGCTTCTAAGGAAATTACAAGTTTCCGAAATACCAGCAAATATTTTTTCACCCAATCTTGATGATACTTGGTGGTAATGATCAGTACACAAATCCCACTTGGCTCACCAAATTTTGTTCTTCTAGTTTGAAGCTTTCGTCTACAGTAGCAGTTTTTATATTTAGGTTTCTCTCTGTTCTCTCCTATATAGATAGATGAATTTGGAACTCTAAATCCAACATGGTTTGTAGTAGCTCTTCGAAACTTGACAAAATAAAGGAGTTCTCAGTTTTGTTTCTATGGTTTGTTTCCTCTTCAATAAGCCCTAGGCACAGACTGTGGAAAAGCACTCTCATTGAGAGGGGTTGCCAAGCTTTTAAGAAATAACGAGTTTCCGAAATACCAGCAAATATTTTTTCACCCAATCTTGATGATAATTGTTGCTAATGATCAGTACACAAATCCCACTTGGCTCACCAAATTTTGTTCTTCTAGGTTTGAAGCGTTCGTCTACAGTAGCAGTTTTATATTTAGGTTTCTCTCTGTTCTCTCCTATATAGATAGAAGAATTTGGAACTCTAATTCCAACATGGATTGTAGTAGCTCTTTGAAACTTGACAACATAAAGGAGTTCTCAGTTTGGTCCCTATGGTTTGTTTCGTCTTCAAGTAGCCCAAGGCACAGACTGTGAAGCACTTTCATTGAGATGGGTTGCAAAGCTTCTAAGAAATAACGAGTTTCCAAAATACCAGCAAATATTTGTTCACCCAGTCTTGATGATACTTTGTGGTAATGATCAGTACACCAATCCCACTTGGCTCACCAAATTTTGTTCTTCTAGGTTGAAGCGTTCGTCTACAGTAGCAGTTTTTATATTTAGATTTCCCTCTGTTCTCTCCTGTATATATAGATGAATTTGGAACTCTAAATCCAACATGGTTTGTACTAGCTCGTTGAAACTTGAAAAATAAAAGCGTTCTCAGTTTTGTCTCTATGGATTGTTTCCTCTTCTCTTAGCCCTAGGCACAGACTGTGGAAAATCACTTTCATTGAGAGGGGTTGCCAAGCTTCTAAGAAATAACGAGTTTCCGAAATACCAGCAAATATTTTTTCACCCAATCTTGATGATACATGTTGCTAATGATCAGTACACAAATCCCACTTGGCTCACCATATTTTTTTCTTCTAGTTTGAAGCTTTCGTCTACAGTAGCAATTTTTATATTTAGGTTTCCCTCTCTTCTCTCCTATATAGATATATGAATTTGGAACTCTAAATCCAACATGGTTTGTAGTAGCTCTTTGAAACTTGACAAAATAAAGGAGTTCTCAGTTTTGCCTCAATGGTTTGTTTCCTCCTCGAGTAGCCCTAGGCACAGACTGTGGAAAAGCACTTTCATTGAGAGTGGTCGCCAAGCTTCTAAGAAATTACAAGTTTCCGAAATACCAGCAAATATTTTTTCACCCAATCTTGATGATACTTTGTGGTAATGATCAGTACACCAATCCCACTTGGCTCACCAAATTTTGTTCTTCTAGGTTGAAGCGTTCGTCTACAGTAGCAGTTTTATATTTAGATTTCCCTCTGTTCTCTCCTGTATAGATAGATGAATTTGGAACTCTAAATCCAACATGGTTTGTACTAGCTCTTTGAAACTTGAAAAATAAAAGCGTTCTCAGTTTTGTCTCTATGGATTGTTTCCTCTTCTCTTAGCCCTAGGCACAGACTGTGGAAATCACTTTCATTGAGAGGGGTTGCCAAGCTTCTAAGAAATAACGAGTTTCCGAAATACCAGCAAATATTTTTTCACCCAAACTTGATGATAATTGTTGCTAATGATCAGTACACAAATCCCACTTGGCTCACCAAATTTTGTTCTTCTAGTTTGAAGCTTTCGTCTACAGTAGCAGTTTTTATTTTTAGGTTTCCCTCTGTTCTCTCCTATATAGATAGATGAATTTGGAACTCTAAATCCAACATGGTTTGTAGTAGCTCTTTAAACTTCACAAATGAAGGAATTCTGAGTTTTATCTCTGTGGTTTGTTTCCTCTTCAAGTAGCCCTAGGCACAGACTGTGGAAAACCACTTTCATTGAGAGGGGTTGCCACGCTTCTAAGAAATAACGAGTTTCCGAAATACCCGCAAATATTTTTTCACCCAATCTCGATGATACTTGGTGGTAATGATCAGTACACAAATCCCACTTGGCTCACAAATTTTGTTCTTCTACGTTGAAGCGTTCGACTACAGTAGCAGTTTTTATATTTAGGTTTCCCTCTGTTCTCTAATTTATAGATAGATGAATTTGGAACTCTAAATCCAACATGGTTTGTAGTAGCTCTTTGAAACTTGACAAAATAAAGGAGTTCTCAGTTTTGTCTCAATGGTTTGTTTCCTCCTCAAGTAGCCCTAGGCGCAGACTGTGGAAAACCACTTTCATTGAGAGTGGTTGCCAAGCTTCTAAGAAATTACAAGTTTCCGAAATACCAGCAAATATTTTTTCACCCAATCTTGATGATACTTGGTGGTAATGATCAGTACACAAATCCCACATGGCTCACCAAATTTTGTTCTTCTAGGTTGAAGCTTTCGTCTACAGTAGCAGTTTTTATATTTAGGTTTCCCTCTGTTCTCTCCTATATAGATAGATGAATTTGGAACTTTAAATCCAACATGGTTTGTAGTAGCTCTTTGAAACTTCACAAAATAAAGGAGTTCTGAGTTTTGTCTCTGTGGTTTCTTTCCTCTTCAAGTAGCCCTAGGCACAGACTGTGGAAACCACTTTCATTGAGAGGGGTTGCCACGCTTCTAAGAAATAACGAGTTTCCGAAATACCAGCTAATATTTTTTCACCCAATCTTGATGATACTTGTTGCTAATGATCAGTACACAAATCCCACTTGGCTCACCAAATTTTGTTCTTCTAGGTTGAAGCGTTCGTCTACAGTAGCAGTTTTTATATTTAGGTTTCTCTCTGTTCTCTCCTATATAGATAGATGAATTTGGAACTCTAAATCCAACATGGTTTGTAGGTACGAAGCCTCTTCGAAACTTGACAAAATAAAGGAGTTCTCAGTTTTGTTCTATGGTTTGTTTCCTCTTCAATAAGCCCTAGGCACAGACTGTGGAAAAGCACTCTCATTGAGAGGGTTGCCAAGCTTTTAAGAAATAACGAGTTTCCGAAATACCAGCAAATATTTTTCACCCAATCTTGATGATAATTGTTGCTAATGATCAGTACACAAATCCCACTTGGCTCACCAAATTTTGTTCTTCTAGGTTGAAGCGTTCCTCTACAGTAGCAGTTTTTATATTTAGGTTTCTCTCTGTTCTCTCCTATATAGATAGAAGAATTTGGAACTCTAATTCCAACATGGATTGTAGTAGCTCTTTGAAACTTGACAACATAAAGGAGTTCTCAGTTTGGTCCCTATGGTTTGTTTCGTCTTCAAGTAGCCCAAGGCACAGACTGTGGAAGCACTTTCATTGAGATGGGTTGCAAAGCTTCTAAGAAATAACGAGTTTCCAAAATACCAGCAAATATTTTTTCACCCAGTCTTGATGATACTTTGTGGTAATGATCAGTACACCAATCCCACTTGGCTCACCAAATTTTGTTCTTCTAGGTTGAAGCGTTCGTCTACAGTAGCAGTTTTTATATTTAGATTTCCCTCTGTTCTCTCCTGTATAGATAGATGAATTTGGAACACTAAATCCAACATGGTTTGTACTAGCTCGTTGAAACTTGAAAAATAAAAGCGTTCTCAGTTTTGTCTCTATGTATTGTTTCCTCTTCTCTTATTCCTAGGCACAGACTGTGGAAAAGCACTTTCATTGAGAGGGGTTGCCAAGCTTCTAAGAAATTACGAGTTTCCAAAATACCAGCAAATATTTTTTTCACCCAATCTTGATGATACTTGGTGGTAATGATCAGTACAGAAATCCCACTTTGCTCACAAATTTTGTTCTTCTAGGTTGAAGCATTCGTCTACCGTAGCAGTTTTTATATTTAGGTTTCCCTCTGTTCTCTCCTATATAGATAGATGAATTTGGAACTCTAAATCCAACATGGTTTTTAGTAGCTCTTTGAAACTTGACAAAATAAAGGAGTTCACAGTTTTGTCTCTATGGTTTGTTTCCTCTTCAAGTAGCCCTAGGCACAGACTGTGGAAAAGCAATTTCATTGAGAGGGGTTGCCAAGCTTCTAAGAAATAATGAGTTTCCGAAATACCAGCAAATATGTTTTCAGCCAATCTTGATGATACTTGTTGCTGATGATCAGTACACAAATCCCACTTGGCTCACCAAATTCTGTTCTTCTAGGTTGAAGCGTTCGTCTACAGTTGCAGTTTTTATATTTAGGTTTCCCTCTGTTTTCTCCTATATAGATAGATGAATTTGGAACTCTAAATCCAACATGCTTTGTAGTAGTTCTTTGAAACGTGACAAAATAAAGGAGTTCTCAGTTTTGTCTCTATGGTTTGTTTCCTCTTCAAGTAGCCCTAGGCACAGACTGTGGAAAAGCACTTTCATTGAGAGGGGTTGCCAAGCTTCTAAGAAATTACGAGTTTCCGAAATACCAGCAAATATTTTTTCACCAAATCTTGATGATACTTTGTGGTAATGATCAGTACACAAATCCCACTTGGCTCACCAATTTTGTTCTTCTAGGTTGAAGCGTTCGTCTACAGTAGCAGTTTTTATATTTAGGTTTCCCTCTGTTCTCTCCTATGTAGATAGATGAATTTGGAACTCTAAATACAACATGGTTTGTATTAGCTCTTTGAAACTTGACAAAATAAAGGAGTTCTCAGTTTTGTCTGTACGGTTTGTTTCCTCTTCTTGTAGCCCTAGGCACAGACTGTGGAAA
>NW_027510235.1:0-35391 GCF_048772815.1 Callospermophilus lateralis
TTTCAAAGACTACTAAAATCCATGTTGGATTTAAAGTTCCAAATTCATCTATCTATATAGGAGAGAATAGAGAGAATCCTAAATATAAAAACTGCTACTGTAGACGAACGTTTCAACCTAGAAGAACACAATTTGGTGAGCCAAGTGGGATTTGTGTACTGATCATTACCACCAAGTATCATCAAGATTGGGTGAAAAAATATTTGCTGGTATTTCGGAAACTTGTAATTTCTTAGAAGCTTGGCAAACTCTCTCAATGAAAGTGCTTTTCCACAGTCTGTGCCTAGGGCTACTTGAAGAGGAAACAAACCATAGAGACAAAACTGAGAACTACTTTATTTTGTCAAGTTTCAAAGAGCTACTACAAACCATGTTGGATTTAGAGTTCCAAATTCATATATCTATATAGGAGAGAACAGAGGGAAACCTAAATATAAAAACTTCTACTGTAGGCGAATGCTTCAACCTAGAAGAACACAATTTGGTGAGCCAAGTGGAATTTGTGTATTGATAATTAGCAACCAGTATCATCAAGATTGGGTGAAAAAATATTTGCTGGTCTTCGGAAACTCGTTATTTCTTAGAAGCTTGGCAACCCCTCTCAATGAAAGTGCTATTCCCGAGTCTGCGCCTAGGGCTACTTGAAGAGGAAACAAACCTTAGAGACAAAAATCAGAACTCCTTTATTTTGTCAAGTTTCAAAGAGCTACTACAAACCATGTTGGATTTAGAGTTCCAAATTCATCTATCTATATATGAGAGAACAGAGTGGAACCTGAATATAAAAACGACTACTGTAGACAAACGCTTCAACCTAGAAGAACAAAATTTGGTGAGCCAAGTGGTTACTGTGTACTGATCATTACCACCAAGTATGATCAAGATTGGGTGAAAAAATATTTGCTGATATTTTGGAAACTCGTTATTTCTTAGAAGCTTGGCAACCCATCTCAATGAAAGTGCTTTTCCACAGTCTGTGCCTAGGGCTACTTGAAGAGGAAACAAACCATAGAGACAAAACTCAGAACTCCTTTATTTTGTCAAGTTTCAAAGAGCTACTACAAACCATGTTGGATTTAGAGTTCCAAATTCATCTATCTACATATGAGAGAACAGAGTGAAACCTAAATATATAAACTGCTACTGTAGACGAACGCTTCAACATAGAAGAACAAAATTTGGTGAGCCAAGTGGGATCTGTGTACTGATCATTACCACCAAGTATCATCAAGATTGGGTGATAAACTATTGGCTGGTATTTTGGAAACTCGTTATTTCTTAGAAGCTTGGAACCCCTCTCAATGAAAGTGCTTTTCCACAGTCTGTGCCTAGGGCTACTTGAAGAGGAAACAAACCATAGAGACAAAACTGAGAACTCCTTTATTTTGTCAAGTTTCAAAGAGCTACTACAAACCATTTTGGATTTAGAGTTCCAAATTCATATATCTATATAGGAGAGAACACAGGGAAACCTAAATATAAATACTGCTACTGTAGGCGAACGCTTCAACCTAGCAGAACACAATTTGGTGAGCCAAGTGGGATTTGTGTACTGATCATTAGCAACAAGTATCATCAAGATTGGGTGAAAAAATATTTGCTGGTATTTCAGAAACTCGTTATTTCTTAGAAGCTTGGCAACCCCTCTCAATGAAAGTGCTTTTCCACAGTGTGTGCCTAGTGCTAATTGAAGAGGAAACAATCCATAGAGACAAAACTGAGAACTCCTTTATTTTGTCAAGTTTCAAAGAGCTACTACAAACCATGTTGGATTTAGAGTTCCAAATTCATATATCTATACAGGAGAGAAAAGAGGGAAACCTAAATATAAAAACTGCTACTGTAGACGAACGCTTCAACCTAGAAGAGCATAATTTGGTGAGCCAAGTGGGATCTGTGTACTGATCATTAGCAACATGTATCATCACGTTTGGGTGAAAAAATATTTGCTGGTATTTCGGAAACTCGTTATTTCTCTGAAGCTTGGCAACCCCTCTCAATTAAAGTGCTTTTCCACAGTCTGTGCCTAGGCCTCTTGAAGAGGAAACAAACCATAGAGACAAAACTCAGAACTCCTTTATTTTGTCAAGTTTCAAAGAGCTACTACAAACCATGTTGGATTTAGAGTTCCAAATTCATCTATCTATATATGAGAGAACAGAGTGAAACCTAAATATAAAAACTGCTACTGTAGACGAACGCTTCAATCTAGAAGAAGAAAATTTGGTGAGCCAAGTAGGATCTGTGTACTGATCATTATCACCAAGTATCATCAAGATTGGGTGAAAAAATATTTGCTGGTATTTTGGAAACTCGTTATTTCTTAAAAGCTTGACAACCCCTCTCAATGAAAGTGCTTTTCCACAGTCTGTGCGTAGGGATACTTGAAGAGGAAACAAACCATAGAGACAAAACTGAGAACTCCTTTATTTTGTCAAGTTTCAAAGAGCTACTACAATCCATGTTGGATTTAGAGTTCCAAATTCATCTATCTATATAGGAGAGAACAGAGAGAAACCTAAATATAAAAACTGCTACAGCAGACGAACGCTTCAACCTAGAAGAACAAAATTTGGTGAGCCAATTGGGATTTGTGTACTGATCATTACCACCAAGTATCATCAAGATTGGGTGAAAAAATATTTGCTGGTATTTCGGAAACTTGTAATTTCTTAGAAGCTCGGCAAACTCTCTCAATGAAAGTGCTTTTCCACAGTCTGTGCCTAGGGCTACTTGAAGAGGAAACAAACCATAGAGACAAAAATGAGAACTCCTTTATTTTGTCAAGTTTCAAAGAGCTACTACAAACCATGTTGGATTTAGAGTTCCAAATTCATATATCTATATAGGAGAGAACAGAGGGAAACCTAAATATAAAAACTGCTACTGTAGGCGAACACTTCAACCTAGCAGAACACAATTTGGTGAGCCAAGTGGGATTTGTGTACTGATCATTAGCAACAAGTATCATCAAGATTGGGTGAAAAAATATTTGCTGGTATTTCAGAAACTCGTTATTTCTAAGAAGCTTGGCAACCCCTCTCAATGAAAGTGCTTTTCCACAGTGTGTGCCTAGTGCTAATTGAAGAGGAAACAATCCATAGAGAGAAAACTGAGAACTCCTTTATTTTGTCAAGTTTCAAAGGGCTACTACAAACCACGTTGGATTTAGAGTTCCAAATTCATCTATCTATACAGGAGAGAACAGAGGGAAACCTAAATATAAAAACTGCTACTGTAGACGAACGCTTCAACCTAGAAATACAAATTTGGTGAGCCAAGTGGGATCTGTGTACTGATCATTAGCAACAAGTATCATCAAGATTGGTTGGAAAAATATTTGCTGGTATTTCAGAAACTCGTTATTTCTTAGAAGCTTGGCAACCCTCTCAATGAAAGTACTTTCCACTGTGTGTGCCTAGTGCTACTTGAAGAGGAAACAAACCATAGAGACAAAACTGAGAACTCCTTTATTTTGTCAAGTTTCAAAGAGCTACTACAACCATGTTGGATTTAGAGTTCCAAATTCATCTATCTATACAGGAGAGAACAGAGGGAAACCTAAATATAAAAACTGCTACTGTAGACGAACGCTTCAAAATAGAAGAACAAAATTCGGTGAGCCAAGTGGGATCTGTGCACTGATCATTAGCAACAAGTATCATCAAGATTGGGTGAAAAAATATTTGCTGGTATTTCGGAAACTCGTTATTTCTCAGAAGCTTGGCAACTCCTCTCAATTAAAGTGCTTTTCCACAGTGTGTGCCTAGTGCTAATTGAAGAGGAAACAATCCATAGAGAGAAAACTGAGAACTCCTTTATTTTGTCAAGTTTCAAAGGGCTACTACAAACCACGTTGGATTTAGAGTTCCAAATTCATCTATCTATACAGGAGAGAACAGAGGGAAACCTAAATATAAAAACTGCTACTGTAGACGAACGCTTCAACCTAGAAGAACAAAATTTGGTGAGCCAATTGGGACTTGTGTACTGATCACTACCACCAGTTATCATCAAGATTGGGTGAAGAAATATTTGCTGGTATTTCGGAAACATGTAATTTCTTAGAAGCTTGGCAAACTCTCTCAATGAAAGTGCTTTTCCACAGTCTGTGCCTAGGGCTACTTGAAGAGGAAACAAACCATAGAGACAAAACTGAGAACTCCTTTATTTTGTCAAGTTTCAAAGAGCTACTACAAACCATGTTGGATTTAGAGTTCCAAATTCATATATCTATATAGGAGAGAACAGAGGGAAACCCAAATATAAAAACTGCTACTGTAGGCGAACGCTTCAACTAGCAGAACACAATTTGGTGAGCCAAGTGGGATTTGTGTACTGATCATTAGCAACAAGTATCATCAAGATTGGGTGAAAAAATATTTGCTGGTATTTCAGAAACTCGTTATTTCTTAGAAGCTTGGAAACCCCTCTCAATGAAAGTGCTTTTCCACAGTGTGTGCCTAGTGCTAATTGAAGAGGAAACAATCCATAGAGACAAAACTGAGAACTCCTTTATTTTGTCAAGTTTCAAAGAGCTACTACAAACCATGTTGGATTTAGAGTTCCAAATTCATCTATCTATACAGGAGAGAACAGAGGGAAACCTAAATATAAAAACTGCTACTGTAGACGAACGCTTCAACCTAGAAGAACATAATTTGGTGAGCCAAGTGGGATCTGTGTACTGATCATTAGCAACATGTATCATCAAGTTTGGGTGAAAAAATATTTGCTGGTATTTCGGAAACTCGTTATTTCTCAGAAGCTTGGCAACCCCTCTCAATTAAAATGCTTTTCCACAGTCTGTTCCTAGGCCTCTTGAAGAGGAAACAAACCATAGAGACAAAACTCAGAACTCCTTTTTTCGTCAAGATTCAAAGAGCTACTACAAACCATGTTGGATTTAGAGTTCCAAATTCATCTATCTATATATGAGAGAACAGTGTGAAACCTAAATATAAAAACTGCTACTGTAGACGAACGCTTCAACCTAGAAGAAGAAAATCTGGTGAGCCAAGTGGGATCTGTGTACTGATCATTACCACCACGTATCATCAAGATTGGGTGAAAAAATATTTGCTGGTATTTTGGAAACTCGTTATTTCTTAAAAGCTTGACAACCCCTCTCAATGAAAGTGCTTTTCCACAGGCTGTGCGTAGGGATACTTGAAGAGGAAACAAACCATAGAGACAAAACTGAGAACTCCTTTATTTTGTCAAGTTTCAAAGAGCTACTACAATCCATGTTGGATTTAGAGTTCCAAATTCATCTATCTATATAGGAGAGAACAGAGGGAAACCTAAATATAAAAACTGCTACAGTAGATGAACGCTTCAACCTAGAAGAACAAAATTTGGTGAGCCAATTGGGATTTGTGTACTGATCATTACCACCAAGTATCATCAAGATTGGGTGAAAAAATATTTGCTGGTATTTCGGAAACTTGTAATTTCTTAGAAGCTTGGCAAACTCTCTCAATGAAAGTGCTTTTCCACAGTCTGTGCCTAGGGCTACTTGAAGAGGAAACAAACCATAGAGACAAAACTGAGAACTCCTTCATTTTGTCAAGTTTCAAAGAGCTACTACAAACCATGTTGGATTTAGAGTTCCAAATTCATATATCTATATAGGAGAGAACAGAGGGAAACCTAAATATAAAAACTTCTACTGTAGGCGAATGCTTCAACCTAGAAGAACACAATTTGGTGAGCCAAGTGGAATTTGTGTATTGATAATTAGCAACCAGTATCATCAAGATTGGGTGAAAAAATATTTGCTGGTCTTCGGAAACTCGTTATTTCTTAGAAGCTTGGCAACCCCTCTCAATGAAAGTGCTATTCCCGAGTCTGCGCCTAGGGCTACTTGAAGAGGAAACAAACCTTAGAGACAAAAATCAGAACTCCTTTATTTTGTCAAGTTTCAAAGAGCTACTACAAACCATGTTGGATTTAGAGTTCCAAATTCATCTATCTATATATGAGAGAACAGAGTGGAACCTGAATATAAAAACGACTACTGTAGACAAACGCTTCAACCTAGAAGAACAAAATTTGGTGAGCCAAGTGGTTACTGTGTACTGATCATTACCACCAAGTATGATCAAGATTGGGTGAAAAAATATTTGCTGATATTTTGGAAACTCGTTATTTCTTAGAAGCTTGGCAACCCATCTCAATGAAAGTGCTTTTCCACAGTCTGTGCCTAGGGCTACTTGAAGAGGAAACAAACCATAGAGACAAAACTCAGAACTCCTTTATTTTGTCAAGTTTCAAAGAGCTACTACAAACCATGTTGGATTTAGAGTTCCAAATTCATCTATCTACATATGAGAGAACAGAGTGAAACCTAAATATATAAACTGCTACTGTAGACGAACGCTTCAACATAGAAGAACAAAATTTGGTGAGCCAATTGGGATTTGTGTACTTATCATTACCACCAAGTATCATCAAGATTGGGTGATAAACTATTGGCTGGTATTTTGGAAACTCGTTATTTCTTAGAAGCTTGGAAACCCCTCTCAATGAAAGTGCTTTTCCACAGTCTGTGCCTAGGGCTACTTGAAGAGGAAACAAACCATAGAGACAAAACTGAGAACTCCTTTATTTTGTCAAGTTTCAAAGAGCTACTACAAACCATTTTGGATTTAGAGTTCCAAATTCATATATCTATATAGGAGAGAACACAGGGAAACCTAAATATAAATACTGCTACTGTAGGCGAACGCTTCAACCTAGCAGAACACAATTTGGTGAGCCAAGTGGGATTTGTGTACTGATCATTAGCAACAAGTATCATCAAGATTGGGTGAAAAATATTTGCTGGTATTTCAGAAACTCGTTATTTCTTAGAAGCTTGGCAACCCCTCTCAATGAAAGTGCTTTTCCACAGTGTGTGCCTAGTGCTAATTGAAGAGGAAACAATCCATAGAGACAAAACTGAGAACTCCTTTATTTTGTCAAGTTTCAAAGAGCTACTACAAACCATGTTGGATTTAGAGTTCCAAATTCATATATCTATACAGGAGAGAAAAGAGGGAAACCTAAATATAAAAACTGCTACTGTAGACGAACGCTTCAACCTAGAAGAGCATAATTTGGTGAGCCAAGTGGGATCTGTGTACTGATCATTAGCAACATGTATCATCACGTTTGGGTGAAAAAATATTTGCTGGTATTTCGGAAACTCGTTATTTCTCTGAAGCTTGGCAACCCCTCTCAATTAAAGTGCTTTTCCACAGTCTGTGCCTAGGCCTCTTGAAGAGGAAACAAACCATAGAGACAAAACTCAGAACTCCTTTATTTTGTCAAGTTTCAAAGAGCTACTACAAACCATGTTGGATTTAGAGTTCCAAATTCATCTATCTATATATGAGAGAACAGAGTGAAACCTAAATATAAAAACTGCTACTGTAGACGAACGCTTCAATCTAGAAGAAGAAAATTTGGTGAGCCAAGTAGGATCTGTGTACTGATCATTATCACCAAGTATCATCAAGATTGGGTGAAAAAATATTTGCTGGTATTTTGGAAACTCGTTATTTCTTAAAAGCTTGACAACCCCTCTCAATGAAAGTGCTTTTCCACAGTCTGTGCGTAGGGATACTTGAAGAGGAAACAAACCATAGAGACAAAACTGAGAACTCCTTTATTTTGTCAAGTTTCAAAGAGCTACTACAATCCATGTTGGATTTAGAGTTCCAAATTCATCTATCTATATAGGAGAGAACAGAGAGAAACCTAAATATAAAAACTGCTACAGCAGACGAACGCTTCAACCTAGAAGAACAAAATTTGGTGAGCCAATTGGGATTTGTGTACTGATCATTACCACCAAGTATCATCAAGATTGGGTGAAAAAATATTTGCTGGTATTTCGGAAACTTGTAATTTCTTAGAAGCTCGGCAAACTCTCTCAATGAAAGTGCTTTTCCACAGTCTGTGCCTAGGGCTACTTGAAGAGGAAACAAACCATAGAGACAAAAATGAGAACTCCTTTATTTTGTCAAGTTTCAAAGAGCTACTACAAACCATGTTGGATTTAGAGTTCCAAATTCATATATCTATATAGGAGAGAACAGAGGGAAACCTAAATATAAAAACTGCTACTGTAGGCGAACACTTCAACCTAGCAGAACACAATTTGGTGAGCCAAGTGGGATTTGTGTACTGATCATTAGCAACAAGTATCATCAAGATTGGGTGAAAAAATATTTGCTGGTATTTCAGAAACTCGTTATTTCTAAGAAGCTTGGCAACCCCTCTCAATGAAAGTGCTTTTCCACAGTGTGTGCCTAGTGCTAATTGAAGAGGAAACAATCCATAGAGAGAAAACTGAGAACTCCTTTATTTTGTCAAGTTTCAAAGGGCTACTACAAACCACGTTGGATTTAGAGTTCCAAATTCATCTATCTATACAGGAGAGAACAGAGGGAAACCTAAATATAAAAACTGCTACTGTAGACGAACGCTTCAACCTAGAAATACAAAATTTGGTGAGCCAAGTGGGATCTGTGTACTGATCATTAGCAACAAGTATCATCAAGATTGGTTGGAAAAATATTTGCTGGTATTTCAGAAACTCGTTATTTCTTAGAAGCTTGGCAACCCCTCTCAATGAAAGTACTTTTCCACTGTGTGTGCCTAGTGCTACTTGAAGAGGAAACAAACCATAGAGACAAAACTGAGAACTCCTTTATTTTGTCAAGTTTCAAAGAGCTACTACAAACCATGTTGGATTTAGAGTTCCAAATTCATCTATCTATACAGGAGAGAACAGAGGGAAACCTAAATATAAAAACTGCTACTGTAGACGAACGCTTCAAAATAGAAGAACAAAATTCGGTGAGCCAAGTGGGATCTGTGCACTGATCATTAGCAACAAGTATCATCAAGATTGGGTGAAAAAATATTTGCTGGTATTTCGGAAACTCGTTATTTCTCAGAAGCTTGGCAACTCCTCTCAATTAAAGTGCTTTTCCACAGTGTGTGCCTAGTGCTAATTGAAGAGGAAACAATCCATAGAGAGAAAACTGAGAACTCCTTTATTTTGTCAAGTTTCAAAGGGCTACTACAAACCACGTTGGATTTAGAGTTCCAAATTCATCTATCTATACAGGAGAGAACAGAGGGAAACCTAAATATAAAAACTGCTACTGTAGACGAACGCTTCAACCTAGAAGAACAAAATTTGGTTAGCCAATTGGGACTTGTGTACTGATCACTACCACCAGTTATCATCAAGATTGGGTGAAGAAATATTTGCTGGTATTTCGGAAACATGTAATTTCTTAGAAGCTTGGCAAACTCTCTCAATGAAAGTGCTTTTCCACAGTCTGTGCCTAGGGCTACTGGAAGAGGAAACAAACCATAGAGACAAAACTGAGAACTCCTTTATTTTGTCAAGTTTCAAAGAGCTACTACAAACCATGTTGGATTTAGAGTTCCAAATTCATATATCTATATAGGAGAGAACAGAGGGAAACCCAAATATAAAAACTTCTACTGTAGGCGAACGCTTCAACCTAGCAGAACACAATTTGGTGAGCCAAGTGGGATTTGTGTACTGATCATTAGCAACAAGTATCATCAAGATTGGGTGAAAAAATATTTGCTGGTATTTCAGAAACTCGTTATTTCTTAGAAGCTTGGAAACCCCTCTCAATGAAAGTGCTTTTCCACAGTGTGTGCCTAGTGCTAATTGAAGAGGAAACAATCCATAGAGACAAAACTGAGAACTCCTTTATTTTGTCAAGTTTCAAAGAGCTACTACAAACCATGTTGGATTTAGAGTTCCAAATTCATCTATCTATACAGGAGAGAACAGAGGGAAACCTAAATATAAAAACTGCTACTGTAGACGAACGCTTCAACCTAGAAGAACATAATTTGGTGAGCCAAGTGGGATCTGTGTACTGATCATTAGCAACATGTATCATCAAGTTTGGGTGAAAAAATATTTGCTGGTATTTCGGAAACTCGTTATTTCTCAGAAGCTTGGCAACCCCTCTCAATTAAAATGCTTTTCCACAGTCTGTTCCTAGGCCTCTTGAAGAGGAAACAAACCATAGAGACAAAACTCAGAACTCCTTTTTTCGTCAAGATTCAAAGAGCTACTACAAACCATGTTGGATTTAGAGTTCCAAATTCATCTATCTATATATGAGAGAACAGTGTGAAACCTAAATATAAAAACTGCTACTGTAGACGAACGCTTCAACCTAGAAGAAGAAAATCTGGTGAGCCAAGTGGGATCTGTGTACTGATCATTACCACCACGTATCATCAAGATTGGGTGAAAAAATATTTGCTGGTATTTTGGAAACTCGTTATTTCTTAAAAGCTTGACAACCCCTCTCAATGAAAGTGCTTTTCCACAGGCTGTGCGTAGGGATACTTGAAGAGGAAACAAACCATAGAGACAAAACTGAGAACTCCTTTATTTTGTCAAGTTTCAAAGAGCTACTACAATCCATGTTGGATTTAGAGTTCCAAATTCATCTATCTATATAGGAGAGAACAGAGGAAACCTAAATATAAAAACTGCTACAGTAGAGGAACGCTTCAACCTAGAAGAACAAAATTTGGTGAGCCAATTGGGATTTGTGTACTGATCATTACCACCAAGTATCATCAAGATTGGGTGAAAAAATATTTGCTGGTATTTCGGAAACTTGTAATTTCTTAGAAGCTTGGCAAACTCTCTCAATGAAAGTGCTTTTCCACAGTCTGTGCCTAGGGCTACTTGAAGAGGAAACAAACCATAGAGACAAAACTGAGAACTCCTTCATTTTGTCAAGTTTCAAAGAGCTACTACAAACCATGTTGGATTTAGAGTTCCAAATTCATATATCTATATAGGAGAGAAGAGAGGGAAACCTAAATATAAAAACTGCTACTGTAGGCGAACGCTTCAACCTAGCAGAACACAATATGGTGAGCCAAGTGGGATTTGTGTACTGATCATTAGCAACAAGTATCATGAAGATTGGGTGAAAAAATATTTGCTGGTATTTCAGAAACTCGTTATTTCTTAGAAGCTTGGCAACCCCTCTCAATGAAAGTGCTTTTCCAGAGTCTGCGCCTAGGGCTACTTGAAGAGGAAACAAACCATAAAGACAAAACTGAGAACTCCTTTATTTTGTCAAGTTTCAAAGAGCTACTACAAACCATGTTGGATTTAGATTCCAAATTCATCTATCTATATATGAGAGAACAGAGTGAAACCTAAATATAAAAACGACTACTGTAGACGAACGCTTCAAACTAGAAAAACAAAATTTGGTGAGCCAAGTGGAATCTGTGTACTGATCATTCCCACCAAGTATCATCAAGATAGGGTGAAAAAATATTTGCTGGTACTTCGGAAACTCGTTATTTCTTAGAAACTTGGCAACACCTCTCAATGAAAGTGGTTTTCCACAGTCTGTGCCTAGGGCTATTTGAAGAGGAAACAAACCATACAGACAAATCTCAGAACTCCTTTATTTTGTCAAGTTTCAAAGAGCTACTACAAACCATGTTGGATTTAGATTCCAAATTCATCTATCTATATATGAGAGAATAGAGTGAAACCTAAATATAAAAACTGCTACTGTAGACGAACGCTTCAACCTAGAAGAACAAAATTTGGTGAGCCAAGTGGAATCTGTGTACTGATCATTCCCACCAAGTATCATCAAGATTGGGTGAAAAAATATTTGCTGGTATTTCGGAAACTAGTTATTTTTTAGAAGCTTGGCAACCCCTCTCAATTAAAGTTCTTTTCCACAGTCTCTGCCTAGGCCTCTTGAAGAGGAAACAAACCATAGAGACAAAATTGAGAACTCCTTTATTTTGTCAAGTTTCAAAGAGCTACTACAAACCATGTTGGATTTAGAGTTCCAAATTCATCTATCTATATATGAGAGAACAGAGTGAAACCTAAATATAAAAACTGCTACTGTAGACAAACGCTTCAAACTAGAAGAACAAAATTTGGTGAGCGAAGTGGGATCTGTGTACTGATCATTCCCACCAAGTATCATCAAGATTGGGTGAAAAAATATTTGCTGGTATTTCGGAAACTCGTTATTTCTTAGAAGCTTGGCAACACCTCTCAATGAAAGTGGTTTTCCACAGTCTGTGCCTAGGGCTACTTGAAGAGGAAACAAACCATAGAGAGAAAACTGAGAACTCCTTCATTTTGTCAAGTTTCAAAGAGCTACTACAAACCATGTTGGATTTAGAGTTCCAAATTCATCTATCTATATAGGAGAGAACAGAGGGAAACCTAAATATAAAAACTGCTACTGTAGACGAACGCTTCAACCTAGAAGAACAAAATTTGGTGAGCCAAGTGGGATTTGTGTACTGATCATTACCACCAAGTATCATCAAAATTGGGTGAAAAAATATTTGCTGGTATTTCGGAAACTCGTAATTTCTTAGAAGCTTGGCAACCCCTCTCAATAAAAGTGCTTTTCCACAGTCTGTGCCTAGGGCTACTTGAAGAGGAAACAAACCATAGAGACAAAACTGAGAACTCCTTTATTTTGTCAAGTTTCAAAGAGCTACTACAAACCATGTTGGATTTAGAGTTCCAAATTCATCTATCTATATAGGAGAGAACAGAGTGGAACCTGAATATAAAAACTGCTACTGTAGACGAACGCTTTAACCTAGAAGAACAAAATTTGGTGAGCCAAGTGGGATTTGTGTACTGCTCATTACCACCAACTATCATCAAGATTGGCTGAAAAAATATTTGCTGGTATTTCGGAAACTCGTTATTTCTTAGAGGCTTGGCAACCCCTCCCAATGAAAGTGCTTTTCCACAGTCTGTGCCTAGGGCTACTTGAAGAGGAAACAAACCATAGAGACAAAACTGAGAACTCCTTTATTTTGTCAAGTTTCAAAGAGCTACGACAAACCATGTTGGATTTACAGTTCCAAATTCATCTATCTATATATGAGAGAAAATAGTGAAACCTAAATATAAAAACTGCTACTGTAGACGAACGCTTTAACCTAGAAGAACAAAATTTGATGAGCCAAGTGGGATCTGTGTACTGATCATTACCACCAAGTACCATCAAGATTGGGTGAAAAAATTTTTGCTGGTATTTCGGAAACTCGTTATTTCTTAAAAGCTTGGCAACCCCTCTCAATGAAAGTGTTATTCCATAGTCTGTGCCTAGGGCTCCTTGAAGAGGAAACAAACCATAGAGACAAAACTGAGAATTCCTTTATTTTGTCAAGTTTCAAAGATCTACTACAATCCATGTTGGATTTAAGTTCCAAATTAATCTATCTATATAGGAGAGAACAGAGAGAAACCTAAATATAAAAACAGCTACTGTAGACGAACGCTTCAACCTAGAAGAACAAAATTTGGTGAGCCTAGTGTGATTTGTGTACTGATCATTACCACCAAGTATTATCAAGATTGGGTGAAAAAATATTTGCTGGTATTTCGGAAACTTGTAATTTCTTAGAAGCCTGGCAACCACTCTCAATGAAAGTGCTTTTCCACAGTCTGTGCCTAGGGCTACTTGAAGAGGAAACAAACCATAGAGAGAAAAATGAGAACTCCTTTATTTTGTCAAGTTTCAAAGAGCTACTATAAACCATGTTGGATTTAGTGTTCCAAATTCATCTATCTATATAGGAGAGAAAAGAGGGAAACCTAAATATAAAAACTGCTATTGTAGACCAACGTTTCAACCTAGAAGAACAAAATTTGGTGAGCCAAGTGGGATTTGTGTACTGATCATTACCACCAAGTATCATCAAGATTGGGTGAAAAAAATATTTGCTGGTATTTTGGAAACTCGTTATTTCTTAGAAGCTTGGCAACCCATCTCAATGAAAGTGCTTTCCACAGTCTGTGCCTAGGGCTACTTGAAGAGGAAACAAACCATAGAGACAAAACTGAGAACTCCTTTATTTTGTCAAGTTTCAAAGAGCTACTACAAACCATGTTGGATTTAGAGTTCCAAATTCATCTATCTATATAGGAGAGAACAGAGGGAAACCTAAATATAAAAACTGCTACTGTAGACGTACGCTTCAACCTAGAAGAACAAAATTAAGTGAGCCAAGTGGGATTTGTGTACTGATAATTACCACCAAGTATCATCAAGATTGGGTGAAAAATTTTTGCTGGTATTTCGGAAACTCGTAATTTCTTAGAAGCTTCGCAACCCCTCTCAATGAAAGTGCTTTTCCACAGTCTGTGCCTAGGGCTACTTGAAGAGAAAACAAACCATAGAGACAAAATTGAGAACTCCTTTATTTTGTCAAGTTTCAAAGAGCTACTACAAACCATGTTGGATTTAGAGTTCCAAATTCATCTATCTATATAGGAGAGAACAGAGGGAAACCTAAATATAAAAACTGCTACTGTAGATGAACGCTTCAACCTAGAAGAACAAAATTTGGTGAGCCTAGTGTGATTTGTGTACTGATCATTACCACCAAGTATTATCAAGATTGGGTGAAAAAATATTTGCTGGTATTTCGGAAACTTGTAATTTCTTAGAAGCCTGGCAACCACTCTCAATGAAAGTGCTTTTCCACAGTCTGTGCCTAGGGCTACTTGAAGAAGAAACAAACCATAGAGAGAAAAATGAGAACTCCTTTATTTTGTCAAGTTTCAAAGAGCTACTATAAACCATGTTGGATTTAGTGTTCCAAATTCATCTATCTATATAGGAGAGAACAGAGGGAAACCTAAATATAAAAACTGCTATTGTAGACCAACGTTTCAACCTAGAAGAACAAAATTTGGTGAGCCAAGTGGGATTTGTGTACTGATCATTACCACCAAGTATCATCAAGATTGGGTGAAAAAATATTTGCTGGTATTTTGGAAACTCGTTATTTCTTAGAAGCTTGGCAACCCATCTCAATGAAAGTGCTTTCCACAGTCTGTGCCTAGGGCTACTTGAAGAGGAAACAAACCATAGAGACAAAACTGAGAACTCCTTTATTTTGTCAAGTTTCAAATAGCTACTACAAACCATGTTGGATTTAGAGTTCCAAATTCATCTATCTATATAGGAGAGAACAGAGTGAAACCTAAATATAAAAACGACTACTGTAGACGAACACTTCAAACTAGAAGAACAAAATTTGGTGAGCGAAGTGGGATCTGTGTACTGATCATTCCCACCAAGTATCATCAAGATTGGGTGAAAAAATATTTGCTGGTATTTCGGAAACTCGTTATTTCTTAGAAGCTTGGCAACACCTCTCAATGAAAGTGGTTTTCCACAGTCTGTGCCTAGGGCTATTTGAAGAGGAAACAAACCATAGAGACAAATCTCAGAACTCCTTTATTTTGTCAAGTTTCATAGAGCTACTACAAACCATGTTGGATTTAGAGTTCCAAATTCATCTATCTATATATGAGAGAACAGAGTGAAACCTAAATATAAAAACTGCTACTGTAGACGAACGCTTCAACCTAGAAGAACAAAATTTGGTGAGCCAAGTGGGATTTGTGTACTGATCATTAGCAAGAAGTATCATCAAGATTGGGTGAAAAAATATTTGCTGGTATTTCAGAAACTCGTTATTTCTTAGAAGCTTGGCAACCCCTCTCAATGAAAGTGCTTTTCCACAGTGTGTGCCTAGTGCTACTTGAAGAGGAAACAAACCATAGAGACAAAACTGAGAACTCCTTTATTTTGTCAAGTTTCAAAGAGCTACTACAAACCATGTTGGATTTAGAGTTCCAAATTCATCTATCTATACAGGAGAGAACAGAGGGAAACCTAAATATAAAAACTGCTACTGTAGACGAACGCTTCAAAATAGAAGAACAAAATTCGGTGAGCCAAGTGGGATCTGTGCAATGATCATTACCACCAAGTATCATCAAGATTGGGTGAAAAAATATTTGCTGGTATTTTGGAAACTCGTTATTTCTTAGAAGTTTGGCAACCCATCTCAATGAAAGTGCTTTCCACAGTCTGTGCCTAGGGCTACTTGAAGAGGAAACAAACCATAGAGACAAAACTGAGAACTCCTTTATTTTTTCAAGTTTCAAAGAGCTACTACAAACCATGTTGGATTTAGAGTTCCAAATTCATCTATCTATATAGGAGAGAACAGAGGGAAACCTAAACATAAAAACTGCTACTGTAGACGAACGCTTCAACCTAGAAGAACAAAATTTGGTGAGCCAAGTGGGATTTGTGTACTGATCATTACCACCAAGTATCATCAAGATTGGGTTAAAAAATATTTGCTGGTATTTCGGCAACTCGTTATTTCTCAGAAGCTTGGCAACCCCTCTCAATGAAAATGCTTTTCCACAGTCTGTGCCTAGGGCTACTTGAAGAGGAAACAAACCATAGAGACAGAACTGAGAACTCCTTTATTTTGTCAAGTTTCAAAGAGCTACTACAAACCATGTTGGATTTAGAGTTCCAAATTCATCTATCTATACAGGAGAGAACAGAGGGTAACCTAAATATAAAAACTGCTACTGTAGACGAACGCTTCAAAGTAGAAGAACAAAATTCGGTGAGCCAAGTGGGATCTGTGCAATGATCATTACCACCAAGTATCATCAAGATTGGGTGAAAAAATATTTGCTGGTATTTTGGAAACTCGTTATTTCTTAGAAGCTTGGCAACCCATCTCAATGAAAGTGCTTTCCACAGTCTGTGCCTAGGGCTACTTGAAGAGGAAACAAACCATAGAGACAAAACTGAGAACTCCTTTATTTTTTCAAGTTTGAAAGAGCTACTACAAACCATGTTGGATTTAGAGTTCCAAATTCATCTATCTATATAGGAGAGAACAGAGGGAAACCTAAACATAAAAACTGCTACTGTAGACGAACGCTTCAACCTAGAAGAACAAAGTTTGGTGAGCCAAGTGGGATTTGTGTACTGATCATTACCACCAAGTATCACCAAGATTGGGTGAAAAAATATTTGCTGGTATTTCGGCAACTCGTTATTTCTCAGAAGCTTGGCAACCCCTCTCAATGAAAGTGCTTTTCCACAGTCTGTGCCTAGGGCTACTTGAAGAGGAAACAAACCATAGAGACAGAACTGAGAACTCCTTTATTTTGTCAAGTTTCAAAGAGCTACTACAAACCATGTTGGATTTAGAGTTCCAAATTCATCTATCTATATAGGAGAGAACAGAGGGAAACCTAAATATTAAAACTGCTACTGTAGAAGAACGCTTCAACCTAGAAGAACAAAATTTGGTGAGCCAAGTGGGATTTGTGTCCTGATCATTACCACCAAGTATCATCAAGATTGGGTGAAAAAATATTTGCTGGTATTTCGGAAACTTGTAATTTCTTAGAAGCCTGGCAACCACTCTCAATGAAAGTGCTTTTCCACAGTCTGTGCCTAGGGCTACTTGAAGAGGAAACAAACCGTAGAGAGAAAACTGAGAACTCCTTTATTTTGTCAAGTTTCTAAGAGCTACTATAAACCCTGTGGATTTAGTGTTCCAAATTCATCTATCCATATAGGAGAGAACAGAGGGAAACCTAAATATAAAAACTGCTACTGTAGACGAACGCTTCAACCTAGAAGAACAATATTTGGTGAGCCAAGTGGGATTTTTGTACTGATCATTACGACCAAGTAACATCAAGATTGGGTGAAAAAATATTTGCTGGTATTTCGGAAATTCGTAATGTCTTAGAAGCTTGGCAACACCTCTCAATGAAAGTGCTTTTCCACAGTCTGTGCCTAGGGCTACTTGAAGAAGAAACAAACATAGAGACAAAACGGAGAACTACTTTATTTTGTCAAGTTTCAACCAGCTACTACAAACCATGTTGGATTTAGAGTTCCAAATTCATCTATCTATATAGGAGAGAACAGAGGGAAACCTAAATATAAAAACTGCTACTGTAGACGAACGCTTCAACCTAGAAGAACAAAATTTGGTGAGCCAAGTGGGATCTGTGTACTGATCATTACCACCAAGAATCATCAAGATTGGGTGAAAAAATTTTTGCTGGTATTTCGGAAACTAGTTATTTCTTAAAAGCTTGGCAACCCCTCTCAATGAAAGTGCTTTTCCACAGTCTGTGCCTAGGGCTACTTGAAGAGGAAACAAACCATAGAGACAAAACTGAGAACTCCTTTATTTTGTCAAGTTTCAAAGAGCTACTACAAACCATGTTGGATTTAGGGTTCCAAATTCATCTATCTTTATAGGAGAGAACAGAGGGAAACAAAATATAAAAACTGCTACTTTAGACGAACGCTTCAACATAGAAGAACTAAATTTGGTGAGCCAAGTGGGATGTGTGTACTGATCATTCCCACCAAGTATCATCAAGATTGGGTGAAAAAATATTTGCTGGTATTTC
Source organism: Callospermophilus lateralis (assembly GCF_048772815.1). Classification (NCBI taxonomy): domain Eukaryota; kingdom Metazoa; phylum Chordata; class Mammalia; order Rodentia; family Sciuridae; genus Callospermophilus; species Callospermophilus lateralis. The sequence goes on from NW_027510235.1 coordinate 18,338, forward strand.
GGAAACTCGTTATTTTTTAGAAGCTTGGCAACCCTTCTCAATTAAAGTTCTTTTCCACAGTCTGTGCCTAGGCCTCTTGAAGAGGAAACAAACCATAGAGACAAAACTCAGAACTCCTTTATTTTGTCAAGTTTCAAAGAGCTACTACAAACCATGTTGGATTTAGAGTTCCAAATTCATCTATCTATATATGAGAGAACAGAGTGAAACCTAAATATAAAAACTGCTACTGTAGACAAACGCTTCAAACTAGAAGAACAAAATTTGGTGAGCGAAGTGGGATCTGTGTACTGATCATTCCCACCAAGTATCATCAAGATTGGGTGAAAAAATATTTGCTGGTATTTCGGAAACTCGTTATTTCTTAGAAGCTTGGCAACACCTCTCAATGAAAGTGGTTTTCCACAGTCTGTGCCTAGGGCTATTTGAAGAGGAAACAAACCATAGAGACAAATCTCAGAACTCCTTTATTTTGTCAAGTTTCATAGAGCTACTACAAACCATGTTGGATTTAGAGTTCCAAATTCATCAATCTATATAGGAGAGAACAGAGTGAAACCTAAATATAAAAACGACTACTGTAGACGAACACTTCAAACTAGAAGAACAAAATTTGGTGAGCGAAGTGGGATCTGTGTACTGATCATTCCCACCAAGTATCATCAAGATTGGGTGAAAAAATATTTGCTGGTATTTCGGAAACTCGTTATTTCTTAGAAGCTTGGCAACACCTCTCAATGAAAGTGGTTTTCCACAGTCTGTGCCTAGGGCTATTTGAAGAGGAAACAAACCATAGAGACAAATCTCAGAACTCCTTTATTTTGTCAAGTTTCATAGAGCTACTACAAACCATGTTGGATTTAGAGTTCCAAATTCATCTATCTATATATGAGAGAACAGAGTGAAACCTAAATATAAAAACTGCTACTGTGGACGAACGCTTCAACCTAGAAGAACAAAATTTGGTGAGCCAAGTGGGATTTGTGTACTGATCATTAGCAACAAATATCATCAAGATTGGGTGAAAAAATATTTGCTGGTATTTCAGAAACTCGTTATTTCTTAGAAGCTTGGCAACCCCTCTCAATGAAAGTGCTTTTCCACAGTGTGTGCCTAGTGCTACTTTAAGAGGAAACAAACCATAGAGACAAAACTGAGAACTCCTTTATTTTGTCAAGTTTCAAAGAGCTACTACAAAACATGTTGGATTTAGAGTTCCAAATTCATCTATCTATACAGGAGAGAACAGAGGGAAACCTAAATATAAAAACTGCTACTGTAGACGAACGCTTCAACCTAGAAGAACAAAATTTGGTGAGCCAAGTGGGATTTGTGTACTGATCATTACCACCAAGTATCATCAAGATTGGGTGAAAAAATATTTGCTGGTATTTCGGCAACTCGTTATTTCTCAGAAGCTTGGCAACCCCTCTCAATGAATGTGCTTTTCCACAGTCTGTGCCTAGGGCTACTTGAAGAGGAAACAAACCATAGAGACAGAACTGAGAACTCCTTTATTTTGTCAAGTTTCAAAGAGCTACTACAAACCATGTTGGATTTAGAGTTCCAAATTCATCTATCTATACAGGAGAGAACAGAGGGAAACCTAAATATAAAAACTGCTACTGTAGACGAACGCTTCAAAATAGAAGAACAAAATTCGGTGAGCCAAGTGGGATCTGTGCAATGATCATTACCACCAAGTATCATCAAGATTGGGTGAAAAAATATTTGCTGGTATTTTGGAAACTCGTTATTTCTTAGAAGCTTGGCAACCCATCTCAATGAAAGTGCTTTCCACAGTCTGTGCCTAGGGCTACTTGAAGAGGAAACAAACCATAGAGACAAAACTGAGAACTCCTTTATTTTTTCAAGTTTCAAAGAGCTACTACAAACCATGTTGGATTTAGAGTTCCAAATTCATCTATCTATATAGGAGAGAACAGAGGGAAACCTAAACATAAAAACTGCTACTGTAGACGAACGCTTCAACCTAGAAGAACAAAATTTGGTGAGCCAAGTGGGATTTGTGTACTGATCATTACCACCAAGTATCACCAAGATTAGGTGAAAAAATATTTGCTGGTATTTCGGCAACTCGTTATTTCTCAGAAGATTGGCAACCCCTCTCAATGAAAGTGCTTTTCCACAGTCTGTGCCTAGGGCTACTTGAAGAGGAAACAAACCATAGAGACAGAACTGAGAACTCCTTTATTTTGTCAAGTTTCAAAGAGCTACTACAAACCATGTTGGATTTAGAGTTCCAAATTCATCTATCTATATAGGAGAGAACAGAGGGAAACCTAAATATTAAAACTGCTACTGTAGAAGAACGCTTCAACCTAGAAGAACAAAATTTGGTGAGCCAAGTGGGATTTGTGTCCTGATCATTACCACCAAGTATCATCAAGATTGGGTGAAAAAATATTTGCTGGTATTTCGGAAACTTGTAATTTCTTAGAAGCCTGGCAACCACTCTCAATGAAAGTGCTTTTCCACAGTCTGTGCCTAGGGCTACTTGAAGAGGAAACAAACCATAGAGAGAAAACTGAGAACTCCTTTATTTTGTCAAGTTTCTAAGAGCTACTATAAACCCTGTGGATTTAGTGTTCCAAATTCATCTATCCATATAGGAGAGAACAGAGGGAAACCTAAATATAAAAACTGCTACTGTAGACGAACGCTTCAACATAGAAGAACAATATTTGGTGAGCCAAGTGGGATTTGTGTACTGATCATGACGACCAAGTAACATCAAGATTGGGTGAAAAAATATTTGCTGGTATTTCGGAAATTCGTAATGTCTTAGAAGCTTGGCAACACCTCTCAATGAAAGTGCTTTTCCACAGTCTGTGCCTAGGGCTACTTGAAGAGGAAACAAACATAGAGACAAAACGGAGAACTACTTTATTTTGTCAAGTTTCAACCAGCTACTACAAACCATGTTGGATTTAGAGTTCCAAATTCATCTATCTATATAGGAGAGAACAGAGGGAAACCTAAATATAAAAACTGCTACTGTAGACGAATGCTTCAACCTAGAAGAACAAAATTCGGTGAGCCAAGTGGGATCTGTGTACTGATCATTACCACCAAGAATCATCAAGATTGGGTGAAAAAATTTTTGCTGGTATTTCGGAAACTAGTTATTTCTTAAAAGCTTGGCAACCCCTCTCAATGAAAGTGCTTTTCCACAGTCTGTGCCTAGGGCTACTTGAAGAGGAAACAAACCATAGAGACAAAACTGAGAACTCCTTTATTTTGTCAAGTTTCAAAGAGCTACTACAAACCATGTTGGATTTAGAGTTCCAAATTCATCTATCTTTATAGGAGAGAACAGAGGGAAACAAAATATAAAAACTGCTACTTTAGACGAACGCTTCAACATAGAAGAACTAAATTTGGTGAGCCAAGTGGGATTTGTGTACTGATCATTACCACCAACTATCATCAAGATTGGCTGAAAAAATATTTGCTGGTATTTCGGAAACTCGTTATTTCTTAAAGCTTGGCAACCCCTCTCAATGAAAGTGCTTTTACACAGTCTGTGCCTAGGGCTACTTGAAGAGGAAACAAACCATAGAGAGAAAACTCAGAACTCCTTTATTTTGTCAAGTTTCAAAGAGCTATTACAAACCATGTTGGATTTAGTGTTCCAAATTCATCTATCTATATATGAGAGAAAAGAGTGAAACCTAAATATAAAAACTGCTACTGTAGATGAACGCTTCAACCTAGAAGAACAAAATTTGGTGAGCCAAGTGGGATTTGTGTACTGATCATTACCACCAACCATCATCAAGTATGGCTGAAAAAATATTTGCTGGTATTTTGGAAACTCGTTATTTCTTAGAAGCTTGGCAACCCCTCTCAATGAAAGTGCTTTTCCACAGTCTGTGCCTAGGGCTACTTGAAGAGGAAACAAACCATAGAGACAAAACTGAGAACTCCTTTATTTTGTCAAGTTTCAAAGAGCTACTACAAACCATGTTGGATTTAGAGTTCCAAATTCATCTATGTATATATGAGAGAAAAGAGTGAAACCTAAATATAAAAACTGCTACTGTAGACAAACGCTTCAACCTAGAAGAACAAAATTTGGTGAGCCAAGTGGGATCTGTGTACTGATCATTACCACCAAGTATCATCAAGATTGGGTGAAAAAATTTTTGCTGGTATTTCTAAAATTCGTAATTTCTTAGAAGCTTGGCAACCCCTCTCAATGAAAGTGCTTTTCCACAGTCTGTGCCTAGGGCTACTTGAAGCCGAAACAAACCATAGAGACAAAACGGAGAACTACTTTATTTTGTCAAGTTTCAACCAGCTACTAGAAACCATGTTGGATTTAGAGTTCCAAATACATCTATCTATATAGGAGGGAACAGAGGGAAACCTAAATATAAAAACTGCTACTGTAGACAAACGCTTCAACCTGGAAGAACAAAATTTGGTGAGCCAAGTCGGATTTGTGTACTGATCATTACCACCAAGTATCATCAAGATTGGGTAAAAAAATATTTGCTGGTATTTCGGAAACTCGTAATTTCTTAGAAGCTTGGCAACACCTCTCAATGAAACTGCTTTTCCACAGTCTGTGCCTAGGGCTACTTGAAGAGGAAACAAACCATAGAGACAAAACTGAGAACTCCTTCATTTTGTCAAGTTTCAAAGAGCTACTACAAACCATGTTGGATTTAGAGTTCCAAATTCATCTATCTATATAGGAGAGAACAGAGGGAAACCTAAACATAAAAACTGCTACTGTAGACGAACGATTCAACCTAGAAGAACAAAATTTGGTGAGCCAAGTGGGATTTGTGTACTGATCATTACCACCAAGTATCATCAAGATTGGGTGAAAAAATATTTGCTGGTATTTCGGCAACTCGTTATTTCTCAGAAGCTTGGCAACCCCTCTCAATGAAAGTGCTTTTCCACAGTCTGTGCCTAGGGCTACTTGAAGAGGAAACAAACCATAGAGACAGAACTGAGAACTCCTTTATTTTGTCAAGTTTCAAAGAGCTACTACAAACCATGTTGGATTTAGAGTTCCAAATTCATCTATCTATATAGGAGAGAACAGAGGGAAACCTAAATATTAAAACTGCTACTGTAGAAGAACGCTTCAACCTAGAAGAACAAAATTTGGTGAGCCAAGTGGGATTTGTGTCCTGATCATTACCACCAAGTATCATCAAGATTGGGTGAAAAAATATTTGCTGGTATTTCGGAAACTTGTAATTTCTTAGAAGCCTGGCAACCACTCTCAATGAAAGTGCTTTTCCACAGTCTGTGCCTTGGGCTACTTGAAGAGGAAACAAACCATAGAGAGAAAACTGAGAACTCCTTTATTTTGTCAAGTTTCTAAGAGCTACTATAAACCCTGTGGATTTAGTGTTCCAAATTCATCTATCCATATAGGAGAGAACAGAGGGGTAACCTAAATATAAATACTGCTACTGTAGACGAACGCTTCAACCTAGAAGAACAATATTTGGTGAGCCAAGTGGGATTTGTGTACTGATCATTACGACCAAGTAACATCAAGATTGGGTGAAAAAATATTTGCTGGTATTTCGGAAATTCGTAATGTCTTAGAAGCTTGGCAACACCTCTCAATGAAAGTGCTTTTCCACAGTCTGTGCCTAGGGCTGCTTGAAGAGGAAACAAACATAGAGACAAAACGGAGAACTACTTTATTTTGTCAAGTTTCAACCAGCTACTACAAACCATGTTGGATTTAGAGTTCCAAATTCATCTATCTATATAGGAGAGAACAGAATGAAACCTAAATATAAAAACTGCTACTGTAGACGAACGCTTCAACCTAGAAGAACAAAATTCGGTGAGCCAAGTGGGATCTGTGTACTGATCATTACCACCAAGAATCATCAAGATTGGGTGAAAAAATTTTTGCTGGTATTTCGGAAACTAGTTATTTCTTAAAAGCTTGGCAACCCCTCTCAATGAAAGTGCTTTTCCACAGTCTGTGCCTAGGGCTACTTGAAGAGGAAACAAACCATAGAGACAAAACTGAGAACTCCTTTATTTTGTCAAGTTTCAAAGAGCTACTACAAACCATGTTGGATTTAGAGTTCCAAATTCATCTATCTTTATAGGAGAGAACAGAGGGAAACAAAATATAAAAACTGCTACTTTAGACGAACGCTTCAACATAGAAGAACTAAATTTGGTGAGCCAAGTGGGATTTGTGTACTGATCATTACCACCAACTATCATCAAGATTGGCTGAAAAAATATTTGCTGGTATTTCGGAAACTCGTTATTTCTTAGAAGCTTGGCAACCCCTCTCAATGAAAGTGCTTTTACACAGTCTGTGCCTAGGGCTACTTGAAGAGGAAACAAACCATAGAGAGAAAACTCAGAACTCCTTTATTTTGTCAAGTTTCAAAGAGCTATTACAAACCATGTTGGATTTAGTGTTCCAAATTCATCTATCTATATATGAGAGAAAAGAGTGAAACCTAAATATAAAAACTGCTACTGTAGATGAACGCTTCAACCTAGAAGAACAAAATGTGGTGAGCCAAGTGGGATTTGTGTACTGATCATTACCACCAACCATCATCAAGTATGGCTGAAAAAATATTTGCTGGTATTTTGGAAACTCGTTATTTCTTAGAAGCTTGGCAACCCCTCTCAATGAAAGTGCTTTTCCACAGTCTGTGCCTAGGGCTACTTGAAGAGGAAACAAACCATAGAGACAAAACTGAGAACTCCTTTATTTTGTCAAGTTTCAAAGAGCTACTACAAACCATGTTGGATTTAGAGTTCCAAATTCATCTATGTATATATGAGAGAAAAGAGTGAAACCTAAATATAAAAACTGCTACTGTAGACAAACGCTTCAACCTAGAAGAACAAAATTTGGTGAGCCAAGTGGGATCTGTATACTGATCATTACCACCAAGTATCATCAAGATTGGGTGAAAAAATTTTTGCTGGTATTTCGAAAATTCGTAATTTCTTAGAAGCTTGGCAACACCTCTCAATGAAAGTGCTTTTCCACAGTCTGTGCCTAGGGCTACTTGAAGCCGTAACAAACCATAGAGACAAAACGGAGAACTACTTTATTTTGTCAAGTTTCAACCAGCTACTAGAAACCATGTTGGATTTAGAGTTCCAAATACATCTATCTATATAGGAGGGAACAGAGGGAAACCTAAATATAAAAACTGCTACTGTAGACGAACGCTTCAACCTAGAAGAACAAAATTTGGTGAGCCAAGTGGGATTTGTGTACTGATCATTACCACCAAGTATCATCAAGATTGGGTAAAAAAATATTTGCTGGTATTTCGGAAACTCGTAATTTCTTAGAAGCTTGGCAACACCTCTCAATGAAAGTGCTTTTCCACAGTCTGTGCCTAGGGCTACTTGAAGAGGAAACAAACCATAGAGACAAAACTGAGAACTCCTTCATTTTGTCAAGTTTCAAAGAGCTACTACAAACCATGTTGTATTTAGAGTTCCAAATTCATCTATCTATATAGGAGAGAACAGAGGGAAACCTAAATATAAAAACTGCTACTGTAGACGAACGCTTCAACCTAGAAGAACAAAATTTGGTGAGCCAAGTGGGATTTGTGTACTGATCATTACCACCAAGTATCATCAAGATTGGGTGAAAAAATATTTGCTGGTATTTCGGAAACTCGTTATTTCTTAGAAGCTTGGAAACCCCTCTCAATGAAGGTGCTTTTCCACAGTCTGTGCCTAGGGCTACTAGAAGAGGAAACAAACCATAGAGACAAAACTCAGAACTCCTTTATTTTGTCAAGTTTCAAAGAGCTACTACAAACCATGTTGGATATAGAGTTCCAAATTCATCTATCTATATATGAGAGAAAAGAGTGAAACCTAAATATAAAAACTGCTACTGTAGACGAACGCTTCAACCTAGAAGAACAAAATTTGGTGAGCCAAGTGGGATCTGTGTACTGATCATTACCACCAAGTATCATCAAGATTGGGTGAAAAAATTTTTGCTGGTATTTCGGAAACTCGTGATTTCTTAAAAGCTTGGCAACCCCTCTCAATGAAAGTGCTTTTCCACAGTCTGTGCCTAGGGCTACTTGAAGTGGAAACAAACCATAGAGACAAAACTGAGAACTCCTTTATTTTGTCAAGTTTCAAAGAGCTACTACAATCCATGTTGGATTTAGAGTTCCAAATTCATCTATCTATATAGGAGAGAACAGAGAGAAACCTAAATATAAAAACAGCTACTGTAGACGAACGCTTCAACCTAGAAGAACAAAATTTGGTGAGCCAAGTGGGATTTGTGTACTGATCATTACCACCAAGTATCATCAAGATTGGGTGAAAAAATATTTGCTGGTATTTCGGAAACTTGTAATTTCTTAGAAGCCTGGCAACCACTCTCAATGAAAGTGCTTTTCCACAGTCTGTGCCTAGGGCTACTTGAAGAGGAAACAAACCATAGAGAGAAAACTGAGAACTCCTTTATTTTGTCAAGTTTCTAAGAGCTACTATAAACCCTGTGGATTTAGTGTTCCAAATTCATCTATCCATATAGGAGAGAACAGAGGGGAAACCTAAATATAAAAACTGCTACTGTAGACGAACGCTTCAACCTAGAAGAACAATATTTGGTGAGCCAAGTGGGATTTGTGTACTGATCATTACGACCAAGTAACATCAAGATTGGGTGAAAAAATATTTGCTGGTATTTCGGAAATTCGTAATGTCTTAGAAGCTTGGCAACACCTCTCAATGAAAGTGCTTTTCCACAGTCTGTGCCTAGGGCTGCTTGAAGAGGAAACAAACATAGAGACAAAACGGAGAACTACTTTATTTTGTCAAGTTTCAACCAGCTACTACAAACCATGTTGGATTTAGAGTTCCAAATTCATCTATCTATATAGGAGAGAACAGAGGGAAACCTAAATATAAAAACTGCTACTGTAGACGAACGCTTCAACCTAGAAGAACAAAATTTGGTGAGCCAAGTGGGATCTGTGTACTGATCATTACCACCAAGAATCATCAAGATTGGGTGAAAAAATTTTTGCTGGTATTTCGGAAACTAGTTATTTCTTAAAAGCTTGGCAACCCCTCTCAATGAAAATGCTTTTCCACAGTCTGTGCCTAGGGCTACTTGAAGAGGAAACAAACCATAGAGACAAAACTGAGAACTCCTTTATTTTGTCAAGTTTCAAAGAGCTACTACAAACCATGTTGGATTTAGAGTTCCAAATTCATCTATCTTTATAGGAGAGAACAGAGGGAAACAAAATATAAAAACTGCTACTTTAGACGAACGCTTCAACATAGAAGAACTAAATTTGGTGAGCCAAGTGGGATTTGTGTACTGATCATTACCACCAACTATCATCAAGATTGGCTGAAAAAATATTTGCTGGTATTTCGGAAACTCGTTATTTCTTAGAAGCTTGGCAACCCCTCTCAATGAAAGTGCTTTTACACAGTCTGTGCCTAGGGCTACTTGAAGAGGAAACAAACCATAGAGACAAAACTGAGAACTCCTTTATTTTGTCAAGTTTCAAAGAGCTACTACAAACCATGTTGGATTTAGAGTTCCAAATTCATCTATGTATATATGAGAGAAAAGAGTGAAACCTAAATATAAAAACTGCTACTGTAGACAAACGCTTCAACCTAGAAGAACAAAATTTGGTGAGCCAAGTGGGATCTGTATACTGATCATTACCACCAAGTATCATCAAGATTGGGTGAAAAAATTTTTGCTGGTATTTCGAAAATTCGTAATTTCTTAGAAGCTTGGCAACACCTCTCAATGAAAGTGCTTTTCCACAGTCTGTGCCTAGGGCTACTTGAAGCCGTAACAAACCATAGAGACAAAACGGAGAACTACTTTATTTTGTCAAGTTTCAACCAGCTACTAGAAACCATGTTGGATTTAGAGTTCCAAATACATCTATCTATATAGGAGGGAACAGAGGGAAACCTAAATATAAAAACTGCTACTGTAGACGAACGCTTCAACCTAGAAGAACAAAATTTGGTGAGCCAAGTGGGATTTGTGTACTGATCATTACCACCAAGTATCAACAAGATTGGGTAAAAAAATATTTGCTGGTATTTCGGAAACTCGTAATTTCTTAGAAGCTTGGCAACACCTCTCAATGAAAGTGCTTTTCCACAGTCTGTGCCTAGGGCTACTTGAAGAGGAAACAAACCATAGAGACAAAACTGAGAACTCCTTCATTTTGTCAAGTTTCAAAGAGCTACTACAAACCATGTTGTATTTAGAGTTCCAAATTCATCTATCTATATAGGAGAGAACAGAGGGAAACCTAAATATAAAAACTGCTACTGTAGACGAACGCTTCAACCTAGAAGAACAAAATTTGGTGAGCCAAGTGGGATTTGTGTACTGATCATTACCACCAAGTATCATCAAGATTGGGTGAAAAAATATTTGCTGGTATTTCGGAAACTCGTTATTTCTTAGAAGCTTGGAAACCCCTCTCAATGAAGGTGCTTTTCCACAGTCTGTGCCTAGGGCTACTAGAAGAGGAAACAAACCATAGAGACAAAACTCAGAACTCCTTTATTTTGTCAAGTTTCAAAGAGCTACTACAAACCATGTTGGATATAGAGTTCCAAATTCATCTATCTATATATGAGAGAAAAGAGTGAAACCTAAATATAAAAACTGCTACTGTAGACGAACGCTTCAACCTAGAAGAACAAAATTTGGTGAGCCAAGTGGGATCTGTGTACTGATCATTACCACCAAGTATCATCAAGATTGGGTGAAAAAATTTTTGCTGGTATTTCGGAAACTCGTGATTTCTTAAAAGCTTGGCAACCCCTCTCAATGAAAGTGCTTTTCCACAGTCTGTGCCTAGGGCTACTTGAAGTGGAAACAAACCATAGAGACAAACCTGAGAACTCCTTTATTTTGTCAAGTTTCAAAGAGCTACTACAATCCATGTTGGATTTAGAGTTCCAAATTCATCTATCTATATAGGAGAGAACAGAGAGAAACCTAAATATAAAAACAGCTACTGTAGACGAACGCTTCAACCTAGAAGAACAAAATTTGGTGAGCCAAGTGGGATTTGTGTACTGATCATTACCACCAAGTATCATCAAGATTGGGTGAAAAAATATTTGCTGGTATTTCGGAAACTTGTAATTTCTTAGAAGCCTGGCAACCACTCTCAATGAAAGTGCTTTTCCACAGTCTGTGCCTAGGGCTACTTGAAGAGGAAACAAACCATAGAGAGAAAACTGAGAACTCCTTTATTTTGTCAAGTTTCTAAGAGCTACTATAAACCCTGTGGATTTAGTGTTCCAAATTCATCTATCCATATAGGAGAGAACAGAGGGGAAACCTAAATATAAAAACTGCTACTGTAGACGAACGCTTCAACCTAGAAGAACAATATTTGGTGAGCCAAGTGGGATTTGTGTACTGATCATTACGACCAAGTAACATCAAGATTGGGTGAAAAAATATTTGCTGGTATTTCGGAAATTCGTAATGTCTTAGAAGCTTGGCAACACCTCTCAATGAAAGTGCTTTTCCACAGTCTGTGCCTAGGGCTGCTTGAAGAGGAAACAAACATAGAGACAAAACGGAGAACTACTTTATTTTGTCAAGTTTCAACCAGCTACTACAAACCATGTTGGATTTAGAGTTCCAAATTCATCTATCTATATAGGAGAGAACAGAGGGAAACCTAAATATAAAAACTGCTACTGTAGACGAACGCTTCAACCTAGAAGAACAAAATTTGGTGAGCCAAGTGGGATCTGTGTACTGATCATTACCACCAAGAATCATCAAGATTGGGTGAAAAAATTTTTGCTGGTATTTCGGAAACTAGTTATTTCTTAAAAGCTTGGCAACCCCTCTCAATGAAAATGCTTTTCCACAGTCTGTGCCTAGGGCTACTTGAAGAGGAAACAAACCATAGAGACAAAACTGAGAACTCCTTTATTTTGTCAAGTTTCAAAGAGCTACTACAAACCATGTTGGATTTAGAGTTCCAAATTCATCTATCTTTATAGGAGAGAACAGAGGGAAACAAAATATAAAAACTGCTACTTTAGACGAACGCTTCAACATAGAAGAACTAAATTTGGTGAGCCAAGTGGGATTTGTGTACTGATCATTACCACCAACTATCATCAAGATTGGCTGAAAAAATATTTGCTGGTATTTCGGAAACTCGTTATTTCTTAGAAGCTTGGCAACCCCTCTCAATGAAAGTGCTTTTACACAGTCTGTGCCTAGGGCTACTTGAAGAGGAAACAAACCATAGAGACAAAACTGAGAACTCCTTTATTTTGTCAAGTTTCAAAGAGCTACTACAAACCATGTTGGATTTAGAGTTCCAAATTCATCTATGTATATATGAGAGAAAAGAGTGAAACCTAAATATAAAAACTGCTACTGTAGACAAACGCTTCAACCTAGAAGAACAAAATTTGGTGAGCCAAGTGGGATCTGTATACTGATCATTACCACCAAGTATCATCAAGATTGGGTGAAAAAATTTTTGCTGGTATTTCGAAAATTCGTAATTTCTTAGAAGCTTGGCAACACCTCTCAATGAAAGTGCTTTTCCACAGTCTGTGCCTAGGGCTACTTGAAGCCGTAACAAACCATAGAGACAAAACGGAGAACTACTTTATTTTGTCAAGTTTCAACCAGCTACTAGAAACCATGTTGGATTTAGAGTTCCAAATACATCTATCTATATAGGAGGGAACAGAGGGAAACCTAAATATAAAAACTGCTACTGTAGACGAACGCTTCAACCTAGAAGAACAAAATTTGGTGAGCCAAGTGGGATTTGTGTACTGATCATTACCACCAAGTATCAACAAGATTGGGTAAAAAAATATTTGCTGGTATTTCGGAAACTCGTAATTTCTTAGAAGCTTGGCAACACCTCTCAATGAAAGTGCTTTTCCACAGTCTGTGCCTAGGGCTACTTGAAGAGGAAACAAACCATAGAGACAAAACTGAGAACTCCTTCATTTTGTCAAGTTTCAAAGAGCTACTACAAACCATGTTGTATTTAGAGTTCCAAATTCATCTATCTATATAGGAGAGAACAGAGGGAAACCTAAATATAAAAACTGCTACTGTAGACGAACGCTTCAACCTAGAAGAACAAAATTTGGTGAGCCAAGTGGGATTTGTGTACTGATCATTACCACCAAGTATCATCAAGATTGGGTGAAAAAATATTTGCTGGTATTTCGGAAACTCGTTATTTCTTAGAAGCTTGGAAACCCCTCTCAATGAAGGTGCTTTTCCACAGTCTGTGCCTAGGGCTACTAGAAGAGGAAACAAACCATAGAGACAAAACTCAGAACTCCTTTATTTTGTCAAGTTTCAAAGAGCTACTACAAACCATGTTGGATATAGAGTTCCAAATTCATCTATCTATATATGAGAGAAAAGAGTGAAACCTAAATATAAAAACTGCTACTGTAGACGAACGCTTCAACCTAGAAGAACAAAATTTGGTGAGCCAAGTGGGATCTGTGTACTGATCATTACCACCAAGTATCATCAAGATTGGGTGAAAAAATTTTTGCTGGTATTTCGGAAACTCGTGATTTCTTAAAAGCTTGGCAACCCCTCTCAATGAAAGTGCTTTTCCACAGTCTGTGCCTAGGGCTACTTGAAGTGGAAACAAACCATAGAGACAAACCTGAGAACTCCTTTATTTTGTCAAGTTTCAAAGAGCTACTACAATCCATGTTGGATTTAGAGTTCCAAATTCATCTATCTATATAGGAGAGAACAGAGAGAAACCTAAATATAAAAACAGCTACTGTAGACGAACGCTTCAACCTAGAAGAACAAAATTTGGTGAGCCAAGTGGGATTTGTGTACTGATCATTACCACCAAGTATCATCAAGATTGGGTGAAAAAATATTTGCTGGTATTTCGGAAACTTGTAATTTCTTAGAAGCCTGGCAACCACTCTCAATGAAAGTGCTTTTCCACAGTCTGTGCCTAGGGCTACTTGAAGAGGAAACAAACCATAGAGAGAAAACTGAGAACTCCTTTATTTTGTCAAGTTTCTAAGAGCTACTATAAACCCTGTGGATTTAGTGTTCCAAATTCATCTATCCATATAGGAGAGAACAGAGGGGAAACCTAAATATAAAAACTGCTACTGTAGACGAACGCTTCAACCTAGAAGAACAATATTTGGTGAGCCAAGTGGGATTTGTGTACTGATCATTACGACCAAGTAACATCAAGATTGGGTGAAAAAATATTTGCTGGTATTTCGGAAATTCGTAATGTCTTAGAAGCTTGGCAACACCTCTCAATGAAAGTGCTTTTCCACAGTCTGTGCCTAGGGCTGCTTGAAGAGGAAACAAACATAGAGACAAAACGGAGAACTACTTTATTTTGTCAAGTTTCAACCAGCTACTACAAACCATGTTGGATTTAGAGTTCCAAATTCATCTATCTATATAGGAGAGAACAGAGGGAAACCTAAATATAAAAACTGCTACTGTAGACGAACGCTTCAACCTAGAAGAACAAAATTTGGTGAGCCAAGTGGGATCTGTGTACTGATCATTACCACCAAGAATCATCAAGATTGGGTGAAAAAATTTTTGCTGGTATTTCGGAAACTAGTTATTTCTTAAAAGCTTGGCAACCCCTCTCAATGAAAATGCTTTTCCACAGTCTGTGCCTAGGGCTACTTGAAGAGGAAACAAACCATAGAGACAAAACTGAGAACTCCTTTATTTTGTCAAGTTTCAAAGAGCTACTACAAACCATGTTGGATTTAGAGTTCCAAATTCATCTATCTTTATAGGAGAGAACAGAGGGAAACAAAATATAAAAACTGCTACTTTAGACGAACGCTTCAACATAGAAGAACTAAATTTGGTGAGCCAAGTGGGATTTGTGTACTGATCATTACCACCAACTATCATCAAGATTGGCTGAAAAAATATTTGCTGGTATTTCGGAAACTCGTTATTTCTTAGAAGCTTGGCAACCCCTCTCAATGAAAGTGCTTTTACACAGTCTGTGCCTAGGGCTACTTGAAGAGGAAACAAACCATAGAGAGAAAACTCAGAACTCCTTTATTTTGTCAAGTTTCAAAGAGCTATTACAAACCATGTTGGATTTAGTGTTCCAAATTCATCTATCTATATATGAGAGAAAAGAGTGAAACCTAAATATAAAAACTGCTACTGTAGATGAACGCTTCAACCTAGAAGAACAAAATTTGGTGAGCCAAGTGGGATTTGTGTACTGATCATTACCACCAACCATCATCAAGTATGGCTGAAAAAATATTTGCTGGTATTTTGGAAACTCGTTATTTCTTAGAAGCTTGGCAACCCCTCTCAATGAAAGTGCTTTTCCACAGTCTGTGCCTAGGGCTACTTGAAGAGGAAACAAACCATAGAGACAAAACTGAGAACTCCTTTATTTTGTCAAGTTTCAAAGAGCTACTACAAACCATGTTGGATTTAGAGTTCCAAATTCATCTATGTATATATGAGAGAAAAGAGTGAAACCTAAATATAAAAACTGCTACTGTAGACAAACGCTTCAACCTAGAAGAACAAAATTTGGTGAGCCAAGTGGGATCTGTGTACTGATCATTACCACCAAGTATCATCAAGATTGGGTGAAAAAATTTTTGCTGGTATTTCGAAAATTCGTAATTTCTTAGAAGCTTGGCAACACCTCTCAATGAAAGTGCTTTTCCACAGTCTGTGCCTAGGGCTACTTGAAGCCGTAACAAACCATAGAGACAAAATGGAGAACTACTTTATTTTGTCAAGTTTCAACCAGCTACTAGAAACCATGTTGGATTTAGAGTTCCAAATACATCTATCTATATAGGAGGGAACAGAGGGAAAACTAAATATAAAAACTGCTACTGTAGACGAACGCTTCAACCTAGAAGAACAAAATTTGGTGAGCCAAGTGGGATTTGTGTACTGATCATTACCACCAAGTATCATCAAGATTGGGTAAAAAAATATTTGCTGGTATTTCGGAAACTCGTAATTTCTTAGAAGCTTGGCAACACCTCTCAATGAAAGTGCTTTTCCACAGTCTGTGCCTAGGGCTACTTGAAGAGGAAACAAACCATAGAGACAAAACTGAGAACTCCTTCATTTTGTCAAGTTTCAAAGAGCTACTACAAACCATGTTGTATTTAGAGTTCTAAATTCATCTATCTATATAGGAGAGAACAGAGGGAAACCTAAATATAAAAACTGCTACTGTAGACGAACGCTTCAACCTAGAAGAACAAAATTTGGTGAGCCAAGTGGGATTTGTGTACTGATCATTACCACCAAGTATCATCAAGATTGGGTGAAAAAATATTTGCTGGTATTTCGGAAACTCGTTATTTATTAGAAGCTTGGAAACCCCTCTCAATGAAGGTGCTTTTCCACAGTCTGTGCCTAGGGCTACTAGAAGAGGAAACAAACCATAGAGACAAAACTCAGAACTCCTTTATTTTGTCAAGTTTCAAAGAGCTACTACAAACCATGTTGGATATAGAGTTCCAAATTCATCTATCTATATATGAGAGAAAAGAGTGAAACCTAAATATAAAAACTGCTACTGTAGACGAACGCTTCAACCTAGAAGAACAAAATTTGGTGAGCCAAGTGGGATCTGTGTACTGATCATTACCACCAAGTATCATCAAGATTGGGTGAAAAAATTTTTGCTGGTATTTCGGAAACTCGTGATTTCTTAAAAGCTTGGCAACCCCTCTCAATGAAAGTGCTTTTCCACAGTCTGTGCCTAGGGCTACTTGAAGTGGAAACAAACCATAGAGACAAAACTGAGAACTCCTTTATTTTGTCAAGTTTCAAAGAGCTACTACAATCCATGTTGGATTTAGAGTTCCAAATTCATCTATCTATATAGGAGAGAACAGAGAGAAACCTAAATATAAAAACAGCTACTGTAGACGAACGCTTCAACCTAGAAGAACAAAATTTGGTGAGCCAAGTGGGATTTGTGTACTGATCATTACCACCAAGTATCATC
>NW_027510236.1:0-35354 GCF_048772815.1 Callospermophilus lateralis
CTAAATATAAAAACGGCTACTGTAGACGAACGCTTCAACCTAGAAGAACAAAATTTGGTGAGCCAAGTGGGATTTTTGTACTGATCATTAGCAACATGGATCATCAAGATTGGGTGAAAAAATATTTGCTGGTATTTCAGAAACTCGTTATTTCTTAGAAGATTGGCAACCCCTCTCAAAGAAAGTGCTTTTCCACAGTGTGTGCCTAGTGCTAATTGAATAGGAAACAATCCATAGAGACAAAACTGAGAACTCCTTTATTTTGTCAAGTTTCAAAGAGCTACTACAAACCATGTTGGATTTAGAGTTCCAAATTCATCTATCTATACAGGAGAGAACAGAGGGAAACCTAAATATAAAAACTGCTACTGTAGACGAACGCTTCAACCTAGAAGAACACAATTTGGTGAGCCAAGTGGGATTTGTGTACTGATCATTAGCAACAAGTATCATCAAGATTGGGTGAAAAAATATTTGCTGGTACTTCGGAAACTCGTTATTTCTTAGAAGCTTGGCAACCCCTCTCAATGAAATTGCTTTTCCAGATTCTGCGCCTAGGGCTACTTGAAGAGGAAACAAACCATAGAGACAAAACTCAGAACTCCTTTATTTCGTCAAGTTTCAAAGAGCTACTACAAACCATGTTGGATTTAGAGTTCCAAATTCATCTATCTATATATGAGAGAACAGAGTGAAACCTAAATATAAAAACTTCTACTGTAGACGAACGCTTCAACCTAGAAGAACAAAATTTGGTGAGCCAATTGGGAACTGTTTACTGATCATTTTCACCAAGTATCATCAAGATTGGGTGAAAAAAATATTTGCTGGTATTTCGGAAACTCGTTATTTCTTAGAAGCTTGGCAACCCATCTCAATGAAAGTGCTTTTCCACAGTCTGTGCCTAGGGCTACTTGAAGAGGAAACAAATCATAGAGACAAAACTGAGAACTCCTTTATTTTGTCAAGTTTCAAAGAGCTACTACAATCCATGTTAGATTTAAAGTTCCAAATTCATCTATCTATATAGGAGAGAACAGAGAGAAACCTAAATATAAAAACTGCTACTGTAGAAGAACGCTTCAACCTAGAAGAACAAAATTTGGTGAGCCAAGTGGGATTTGTGTACTGATCATTACCACCAAGTATCATCAACATTGGGTGAAAAAAATATTTGCTGGTATTTGGGAAACACGTTATTTCTTAGAAGCTTGGCAACCCATCTCAATGAAAGTGCTTCCACAGTCTGTGCCTAGGGCTACTTGAAGAGGAAACAAACATAGAGACAAAACTGAGAACTCCTTTATTTTGTCAAGTTTCAAAGAGCTACTACAATCCATGTTGGATTTAGAGTTCCAAATTCATCTATCTATATAGGAGAGAACAGAGAGAAACCTAAATATAAAAACTGCTACTGTAGAAGAACGCTTCAACCTAGAAGAACAAAATTTGGTGAGCCAAGTGGGATCTGTGTACTGATCATTACCACCAAGTATCATCAAGATTGGGTGAAAAAATATTTGCTAGTATTTCGGAAAATTGTAATTTCTTAGAAGCTTGGCAAACTCTCTCAATGAAAGTGCTTTTCAAAGTCTGTGCCTAGGGCTACTTGAAGATGAAACAAACCATAGAGACAAAACTGAGAACTCCTTTATTTTGTCAAGTTTCAAAGAGCTACTACAAACCATTTTGGATTTAGAGTTCCAAAATCATATATCTATATAGGAGAGAACAGAGGAAAACCTAAATATGAAAACTTCTACTGTAGGCGAATGCTGCAACCTAGAAGAACACAATTTGGTGAGCCAAGTGGGATTTGTGTACTGATCATTAGCAACCAGTATCATCAAGATTGGGTGAAAAAATATTTGCTGGTACTTCGGAAACTCGTTATTTCTTAGAAGCTTGGCAACCCCTCTCAATGAAAGTGCTTTTCCAGAGTCTGCGCCTAAGGCTACTTGAAGAGGAAACAAACCATAGAGACAAAACTCAGAACTCTTTTATTTTGTCAAGTTTCAAAGAGCTACTACAAACTATGTTGGATTTAGAGTTCCAAATTCATCTATCTATATATGAGAGAATAGAGTGAAACCTAAATATAAAAACGACTACTGTAGACGAACGCTTCAACCTAGAAGAACAGAATTTGGTGAGCCAAGTGGGATCTGTGTACTGATCATTACCCCCAAGTATCATCAAGATTGCGTGAAAATATATTTGCTGGTATTTCGGAAACTCGTTATTTCTTAGAAGCTTGTCAACACCTCTCAATGAAAGTGGTTTTCCACAGTCTGTGCCTAGGGCTACTTGAAGAGGAAACAAACCATAGAGACAAATCTCAGAACTCCTTTATTTTTTCAAGTTTCAAAGAGCTACTACAAACCATGTTGGATTTAGAGTTCCAAATTCATCTATCTATATAGGAGAGAACAGAGGGAAACCTAAATATAAAAACTGCTACTGTAGACGAACGCTTCAACCTAGAAGAACAAAATTTGGTGAGCCAATTGGGATTTGTGTACTGATCATTACCACCAAGTATCATCAAGATTGGTAGAAAAAATATTTGCTGGTATTTCGGAAACTTGTAATTTCTTAGAAGCTTGGCAAACTCTCTCAATGAAAGTGCTTTTCCACAGTCTGTGCCTAGGGCTACTTGAAGAGGAAACAAACCATAGATACAAAACTGAGAACTCCTTTATTTTGTCAAGTTTCAAAGAGCTACTACAAACCATGTTGGATTTATAGTTCCAAATTCATATACCTATATAGGAGAGAACAGAAGGAAACCTAAATATAAAAACTGCTACTATAGGCGAACGCTTCAACCTAGAAGAACACAATTTGGTGAGCCAAGTGGGATTTGTGTACTGATCATTAGCAACAAGTATGATCAAGATTGGGTGAAAAAATATTTGCTGGTATTTCAGAAACTCGTTATTTCTTAGAAGCTTGGCAACCCCTCTCAATGAAATTGCTTTTCCACAGTGGGTGCCTAGTGCTAATTGAAGAGGAAACAATCCATAGAGACAAAACTGAGAACTCCTTTATTTTGTCAAGTTTCAAAGAGCTACTACAAACCATGTTGGATTTAGAGTTCCAAATTCATCTATCTATATATGAGAGAACAGAGTGAAACCTAAATATAAAAACGGCTACTGTAGACGAACGCTTCAACCTAGAAGAACAAAATTTGGTGAGCCAAGTGGGTACTGTGTACTGATCATTACCACCAAGTATCATCAACATTGGGTGAAAAAAATATTTGCTGGTATTTGGGAAACACGTTATTTCTTAGAAGCTTGGCAACCCATCTCAATGAAAGTGCTTCCACAGTCTGTGCCTAGGGCTACTTGAAGAGGAAACAAACCATAGAGACAAAACTGAGAACTCCTTTATTTTGTCAAGTTTCAAAGAGCTACTACAATCCA
The DNA here is from genome assembly GCF_048772815.1 of Callospermophilus lateralis. NCBI lineage: Eukaryota > Metazoa > Chordata > Mammalia > Rodentia > Sciuridae > Callospermophilus > Callospermophilus lateralis. Next base: position 3,432 of record NW_027510236.1, read on the forward strand.
TGTTGGATTTAGAGTTCCAAATTCATCTATCTATATAGGAGAGAACAGAGAGAAACCTAAATATAAAAACTGCTACTGTAGAAGAACGCTTCAACCTAGAAGAACAAAATTTGGTGAGCCAAGTGGGATCTGTGTACTGATCATTACCACCAAGTATCATCAAGATTGGGTGAAAAAATATTTGCTAGTATTTCGGAAAATTGTAATTTCTTAGAAGCTTGGCAAACTCTCTCAATGAAAGTGCTTTTCAAAGTCTGTGCCTAGGGCTACTTGAAGATGAAACAAACCATAGAGACAAAACTGAGAACTCCTTTATTTTGTCAAGTTTCAAAGAGCTACTACAAACCATTTTGGATTTAGAGTTCCAAAATCATATATCTATATAGGAGAGAACAGAGGGAAACCTAAATATGAAAACTTCTACTGTAGGCGAATGCTGCAACCTAGAAGAACACAATTTGGTGAGCCAAGTGGGATTTGTGTACTGATCATTAGCAACCAGTATCATCAAGATTGGGTGAAAAAATATTTGCTGGTACTTCGGAAACTCGTTATTTCTTAGAAGCTTGGCAACCCCTCTCAATGAAAGTGCTTTTCCAAAGTCTGCGCCTAAGGCTACTTGAAGAGGAAACAAACCATAGAGACAAAACTCAGAACTCTTTTATTTTGTCAAGTTTCAAAGAGCTACTACAAACTATGTTGGATTTAGAGTTCCAAATTCATCTATCTATATATGAGAGAATAGAGTGAAACCTAAATATAAAAACGACTACTGTAGACGAACGCTTCAACCTAGAAGAACAGAATTTGGTGAGCCAAGTGGGATCTGTGTACTGATCATTACCCCCAAGTATCATCAAGATTGCGTGAAAATATATTTGCTGGTATTTCGGAAACTCGTTATTTCTTAGAAGCTTGTCAACACCTCTCAATGAAAGTGGTTTTCCACAGTCTGTGCCTAGGGCTACTTGAAGAGGAAACAAACCATAGAGACAAATCTCAGAACTCCTTTATTTTTTCAAGTTTCAAAGAGCTACTACAAACCATGTTGGATTTAGAGTTCCAAATTCATCTATCTATATAGGAGAGAACAGAGGGAAACCTAAATATAAAAACTGCTACTGTAGACGAACGCTTCAACCTAGAAGAACAAAATTTGGTGAGCCAATTGGGATTTGTGTACTGATCATTACCACCAAGTATCATCAAGATTGGTAGAAAAAATATTTGCTGGTATTTCGGAAACTTGTAATTTCTTAGAAGCTTGGCAAACTCTCTCAATGAAAGTGCTTTTCCACAGTCTGTGCCTAGGGCTACTTGAAGAGGAAACAAACCATAGATACAAAACTGAGAACTCCTTTATTTTGTCAAGTTTCAAAGAGCTACTACAAACCATGTTGGATTTATAGTTCCAAATTCATATACCTATATAGGAGAGAACAGAAGGAAACCTAAATATAAAAACTGCTACTATAGGCGAACGCTTCAACCTAGAAGAACACAATTTGGTGAGCCAAGTGGGATTTGTGTACTGATCATTAGCAACAAGTATGATCAAGATTGGGTGAAAAAATATTTGCTGGTATTTCAGAAACTCGTTATTTCTTAGAAGCTTGGCAACCCCTCTCAATGAAATTGCTTTTCCACAGTGGGTGCCTAGTGCTAATTGAAGAGGAAACAATCCATAGAGACAAAACTGAGAACTCCTTTATTTTGTCAAGTTTCAAAGAGCTACTACAAACCATGTTGGATTTAGAGTTCCAAATTCATCTATCTATATATGAGAGAACAGAGTGAAACCTAAATATAAAAACGGCTACTGTAGACGAACGCTTCAACCTAGAAGAACAAAATTTGGTGAGCCAAGTGGGTACTGTGTACTGATCATTACCACCAAGTATCATCAAGATTGGGTGAAAAAATATTTGCTGATATTTCGGAAAATCATTATTTCTTAGAAGCTTGGCAACCCCTCTCAATGAAAGTGGTTTTCCACAGTCTGTGCCTAGGGCTACATGAAGAGGAAACAAAACATAGAAACAAAACTCAGAACTCTTTATTTTGTCAAGTTTCAAAGAGCTACTACAAACCATGTTGGATTTAGAGTTCCAAATTCATCTATCTATATATGAGAGAACAGAGTGAAACCTAAATATAAAAACTGCTACTGTAGACGAACGCTTCAACCTAGAAGAACAAAATTTGGTGAGCCAAGTGGGATTTGTGTACTGATCATTACTACCAAGTATCATCAAGATTGGGTGAAAAAATATTTGCTGATATTTCGGAAAATCATTATTTCTTAGAAGCTTGGCAACCCCTCTCAATGAAAGTGCTTTTCCACAGTCTGTGCCTAGGGATACTTGAAGAGGAAACAAACCATAGAGACAAAACTGAGAACTCCTTTATTTTGTCAAGTTTCAAAGAGCTACTACAATACATGTTGGATTTAAAGTTTCAAATTCATCTATCTATATAGGAGAGAACAGAGAGAAACCTAAATATAAAAACTGCTACTGTAGACGAACGCTTCAACCTAGAAGAACAAAATTTGGTGAGCCAAGTGGGATTTGTGTACTGATCATTACCACCAAGTATCATCAAGATTGGGTGAAAAAATATTTGCTGGTATTTTGGAAACACGTTATTTCTTAGAAGCTTGGCAACCCATCTCAATGAAAGTGCTTCCACAGTCTGTGCCTAGGTCTACTTGAAGAGGAAACAAACCATAGAGACAAAACTGAGAACCTATTTATTTTGTCAGGTTTCAAAGTGCTACTACAATCCATGTTGGATTTAGAGTTCCAAATTCATCTATCTATACAGGAGAGAACAGAGAGAAACCTAAATATAAAAACTGCTAGTGTAGATGAACGCTTCAACCTAGAAAAACAAAATTTGGTGAGCCAAGTGGGATCTGTGTACTGATCATTACCACCAAGTATCATCAAGATTGGGTGAAAAAATATTTGCTGGTATTTCGGAAACTTGTAATTTCTTAGAAGCTTGGCAAACTCTCTCAATGAAAGTGCTTTTCAAAGTCTGTGCCTAGGGCTACTTGAAGATGAAACAAACCATAGAGACAAAACTGAGAACTCCTTTATTTTGTCAAGTTTCAAAGAGCTACTACAAACCATTTTGGATTTAGAGTTCCAAATTCATATATCTATATAGGAGAGAACAGAGGGAAACCTAAATATAAAAACTGCCACTGTAGATGAACGCTTCAACCTAGAAGAACAAAATTGGTGGAGCCAAGTGAAATCTGTGTACTGATCTTTAGCAACATGTATCATCAAGTTTGGGTGAAAAAATATTTGCTGGTATTTCGGAAACTCCTTATTTCTAGAAGCTTGGCAACCCTTCTCGATTAAAGTTCTTTTCCACAGTCTGTGCCTAGGCTTCTTGAAGAGGAAACAAACCATAGAGACAAAACTCAGAACTCCTTTATTTTGTCAAGTTTCAAAGAGCTACTACAAACCATGTTGGATTTAGAGTTCCAAATTCATCTATCTATATATGAGAGAACAGAGTGAAACCTAAATATAAAAACTGCTACTGTAGACGAACGCTTCAACCTAGAAGAAGAAAATTTGGTGAGCCAAGTGGGATCTGTGTACTGATCATGACCACCAAGTATCATCAAGATTGGGTGAAAAAATATTTACTGGTATTTTGGAAACTCGTTATTTCTTAAAAGCTTGACAACCCCTCTCAATGAAAGTGCTTTTCCACAGTCTGTGCGTAGGGATACTTGAAGAGGAAACAAACCATAGAGACAAAACTCAGAACTCCTTTATTTTGTCAAGTTTCAAAGAGCTACTACAAACGATGTCGGATTTAGAGTTCCAAATTCATATATCTATATAGGAGAGAACAGAGGGAAACCTAAATATAAAAACTTCTACTGTAGGCGAACGCTTCAACCTAGAAGAACACAATTTGGTGAGCCAAGTGAGATTTGTGTACTGATCATTAGCAACCAGTATCATCAAGTTTGGGTGAAAAAATATTTGCTGGTACTTCGGAAACTCGTTATTTCTTAGAAGCTTGGCAACCCCTCTCAATGAAAGTGCTTTTCCCGAGTCTGCGCCTACGGCTACTTGAAGAGGAAACAAACCATAGAGACAAAACTCAGAACTCCTTTATTTTGTCAAGTTTCAAAGAGCTACTACAAACCATGTTGGATTTAGAGTTCCAAATTCATCTATCTATATATGAGAGAACAGAGTGGAACCTGAATATAAAAAATGCTACTGTAGACGAACGCTTCAACCTAGAAGAACAAAATTTGGTGAGCCAAATGGGATCTGTGTACTGATCATTACCACCAAGTATCATCAAGATTGGGTGAAAAAATATTTGCTGATATTTCGGAAACTCGTTATTTCTTAGAAGCTTGGCAACCCCTCTCAATGAAAGTGCTTTTCCACAGTCTGTGCCTAGGGCTACTTTAAGAGGAAACAAACCATAAAAACAAAACTCAGAACTCTTTATTTTGTCAAGTTTCAAAGAGCTACTACAAACCATGTTGGATTTAGAGTTCCAAATTCATCTATCTATGTATGAGAGAACAGAGTGAAACCTAAATATAAAAACTGCTACTGTAGACGAACGCTTCAACCTAGAAGAAGAAAATTTGGTGAGCCAAGTGGGATCTGTGTACGGATCATTCCCACCAAGTATCATCAAGATTGGCTGAAAAACTATTGGCTGGTATTTTGGAAACTCGTTATTTCTTAGAAGCTTGGCAACCTCTCTCAATGAAAGTGCTTTTCCACAGTCTGTGCCTAGGGCTACTTGAAGAGGAAACAAACCATAGAGACAAAACTGAGAACTTCTTTATTTTGTCAAGTTTCAAAGAGCTACTACAAACCATGTTGGATTTAGAGTTCCCAATTCATCTATCTATACAGGAGAGAACAGAGGGAAACCTAAATATAAAAACTGCTACTGTAGACGAACGCTTCAACATAGAAGAACAAAATTTGGTGAGCCAAGTGGGATCTGTGTACTGATCATTAGCAACAAGTATCATCAAGATTGGGTGACAAAATATTTGCTGGTACTTCGGAAACTCGTTATTTCTTAGAAGGTTTGCAACCCCTCTCAATGAAAGTGCTTTTCCAGAGTCTCGCCTAGGGCTACTTGAAGAGGAAACAAACCATAGGGACAAAACTGAGAACTCCTTTATTTTTTCAAGTTTCAAAGAGCTACTACAAACCATGTTGGATTTAGAGTTCCAAATTCATCTATCTATACAGGAGAGAACAGAGGGAAACCTAAATATAAAAACTGCTACTGTAGACGAACGCTTCAACATAGAAGAACAAAATTTGGTGAGCCAAGTGGGATCTGTGTACTGATCATTAGCAACAAGTATCATCAAGATTGGGTGACAAAATATTTGCTGGTATTTCGGAAACTTGTAATTTCTTAGAAGCTTGGAAAACTCTCTCAATGAAAGTGCTTTTCCACAGTCTGTGCCTAGGGCTACTTGAAGAGGAAACAAACCATAGAGACAAAACTGAGAACTCCTTTATTTTGTCAAGTTTCAAAGAGCTACTACAAACCATGTTGGATTTAGAGTTCCAAATTCATCTATCTATATAAAAGAGAACAGAGGGAAACCTAAATATAAAAACTGCTACTGTAGACGAACGCTTCAACCTAGAAGAACAAAATTGGTGGAGCCAAGTGAGATCTGTGTACTGATCTTTAGCAACATGTATCATCAAGATTGGGTGAAAAAATATTTGCTGGTATTTCGGAAACTCCTTATTTCTAGAAGCTTGGCAACCCTTCTCGATTAAAGTTCTTTTCCACAGTCTGTGCCTAGGCTTCTTGAAGAGGAAACAAACCATAGAGACAAAACTCAGAATTCCTTTATTTTGTCAAGTTTCAAAGAGCTACTACAAACCATGTTGGATTTAGAGTTCCAAATTCATCTATCTATATATGAGAGAACAGAGTGAAACCTAAATATAAAAACTGCTACTGTAGACGAACGCTTCAACCTAGAAGAACAAAATTTGGTGAGCCAAGTGGGATTTGTGTACTGATCATTAGCAACAAGTATCATCAAGATTGGGTGAAAAAATATTTCCTGGTATTTCAGAAACTCCTTATTTCTTAGAAGCTTGGCAACCCCTCTCAATGAAAGTGCTTTTCCACAGTGTGTGCCTAGTGCTACTTGAAGAGGAAACAAACCATAGAGACAAAACTGAGACTTTCTTTATTTTGTCAAGTTTCAAAGAGCTACTACAAACCATGTTGGATTTAGAGTTCCCAATTCATCTATCTATACAGGAGAGAACAGAGGGAAACCTAAATATAAAAACGGCTACTGTAGACGAACGCTTCAACCTAGAAGAACAAAATTTGGTGAGCCAAGTGGGATCTGTGTACTGATCATTAGCAACAAGTATCATCAAGATTGGGTGAAAAAATATTTGCTGGTACTTCGGAAACTCGTTATTTCTTAGAAGCTTGGCAACCCCTCTCAGTGAAAGTGCTTTACAAGAGTCTCGCCTAGGGCTACTTGAAGAGGAAACAAACCATAGGGACAAAACTGAGAACTCCTTTATTTTGTCAAGTTTCAAAGAGCTACTACAAACCATGTTGGATTTAGAGTTCCAAATTCATATATCTATATAGGAGAGAACAGAGAGAAACCTAAATATAAAAACTGCTACTGTAGACGAACGCTTCAAACTAGAAGAACAAAATTGGGTGAGCCAATTGGGATTTGTGTACTGATCATTACCACCAAGTATCATCAAGATTGGGTGAAAAAATATTTGCTGGTATTTCGGAAACTTGTAATTTCTTAGAAGCTTGGCAAACTCTCTCAATGAAAGTGCTTTTCCACAGTCTGTGCCTAGGGCTACTTGAAGAGGAAACAAACCATAGAGACAAAACTGAGAACTCCTTTATTTTGTCAAGTTTCAAAGAGCTACTACAAACCATGTTGGATTTAGAGTTCGAAATTCATATGTCTATATATGAGAGAACAGAGGGAAACCTAAATATAAAAACTGCTACTGTAGGCGAACGCTTCAACCTAGCAGAACACAATTTGGTGAGCCAAGTGGGATTTGTGGACTGATCATTAGCACCAAGTATCATCAAGATTGGGTGAAAAAATATTTGCTGGTATTTCCGAAACTCGTTATTTCTTAGAAGCTTGGCGACCCCTCTCAATGAAAGTGCTTTTCCACAGTGTGTGCCTAGTGCTAATTGAAGAGGAAACAATCCATAGAGACAAAACTGAGAACTCCTTTGTTTTGTCAAGTTTCAAAGAGCTACTACAAACCATGTTGGATTAGAGTTCCAAATTCATCTATCTATATATGAGAGAACAGAGGGAAACCTAAATATAAAAACGGCTACTGTAGACGAACGCTTCAACCTAGAAGAACAAAATTTGGTGAGCCAAGTGGGATCTGTGTACTGATCATTCCCACCAAGTATCATCAAGATTGGGTGAAAAAATATTTGCTGGTATTTCGGAAACTCGTTATTTCTTAGAAGCTTGGCATCCCCTCTCAATGAAAGTGCTTTTCCACAGTCTGAGCCTAGGGCTACTTGAAGAGGAAACAAACCATAGAGACAAAACTGAGACCTTCTTTATTTTGTCAAGTTTCAAAGAGCTACTACAATCCATGTTGGATGTAAGTTCCAAATTCATCTATCTATATAGGAGAGAACAGAGAGAATCATTAATATAAAAACTGCTACTGTAGACGAACGCTTCAACCTAGAAGAACAAAATTTGGTGAGCCAAGTGGGATTTGTGTACTAATCATTAGCAACAAGTATCATCAAATTGGGTGAAAAAATATTTGCTGGTATTTCGGAAACTCGTTATTTTTTAGAAGCTTGGCAACACCTCTCAATGAAAGTGCTTTTCCACAGTCTGTGCCTAGGGCTAATTGAAGAGGAAACAATCCATAGAGACAAAACTGAGAACTCCGTTATTTTGTCAAGTTTCAAAGAGCTACTACAAACCATGTTGGATTTAGAGTTCCAAATTCATCTATGTATACAGGAGAGAATAGAGCGAAACCTAAATACATAAACTGCTACTGTAGACGAACGCTTCAACCTAGAAGAACAAAATTTGGTGAGCCAAGTGGGATCTGTCTACTGACCATTAGCAACAAGTATCATCAAGATTGGGTGAAAAAATATTTGCTGGTACTTCGGAAACTCGTTATTTCTTAGAAGCTTGGCAACCCCTCTCAATGAAAGTGCTTTTCCAGAGTCTGCGCCTAGGGCTACTTGAAGAGGAAACAAACCATAGAGACAAAACTGAGAACTCCTTTATTTTGTCAAGTTTCAAAGAGCTACTACAAACCATGTTGGATTAGAGTTCCAAATTCATCTATCTATATATGAGAGAACAGAGTGAAACCTAAATATAAAAACGACTACTGTAGACGAACGCTTCAAACTAGAAGAACAAAATTTGGTGAGCCAAGTGGGAACTGTGTACTGATCATTCCCACCAAGTATCATCAAGATTGGGTAAAAAAATATTTGCTGGTACTTCGGAAACTCGTTATTTTTTAGAAGCTTGGCAACCCCTCTTAATGAAAGTGCTTTTCCACAGTCTGCGCCTAGGGCTACTTGAAGAGGAAACAAACCATAGAGACAAAACTCAGAACTCCTTTATTTTGTCAAGTTTCAAAGAGCTACTACAAACCATGTTGGATTTAGAGTTCCAAATTCATCTATCTATATATGAGAGAACAGAGAGTAACCCAAATATAAAAACGGCTACTGTAGACGAACGCTTCAACCTAGAAGAACAAAATTTGGTGAGAAAAGTGGGTACTGTGTACTGATCATTACCAAAAAGTATCATCAAGATTGGGTGAAAAAATATTTGCTGATATTTCGGAAACTCGTTATTTCTTAGAAGCTTGGCAACCCCTCTCAATGAAAGTGGTTTTCTACAGTCTGTACCTAGGGCTACTTGAAGAGGAAATAAACCATAGAGACAAAACTGAGATCTCTTTATTTTGTCAAGTTTCAAAGAGCTACTATAATCCATGTTGGATTTAGAGTTCCAAATTCATCTATCTATATAGGAGAGAACAGAGAGAAACCTAAATATAAAAACTGCTACTCTAGACGAACGCTTCAACCTAGAAGAACAAAATTTGGTGAGTCATGTGGGATTTGTGTACTGATCATTACCACCATGTATCATCATGATTGGGTGAAAAAATATTTGCTGGTATTTCGGAAACTTGTAATTTCTTAGAAGCTTGGCAAACTCTCTCAATGAAAATGCTTTTCCACAGTCTGTGCCTAGGGCTACTTGAAGAGGAAACAAACCGTAGAGACAAAACTGAGAACTCCTTTTTTTTGTCAAGATTCAAAGAGCTACTACAAACCATGTTGGATTTAGAGTTCCAAATTCATATATCTATATTGGAGAGAACAGAGGGAAACCTAAATATAAACAATTCTACTATAGGCGAACGCTTCAACCTAGAAGAACACAATTTGGTGAGCCAAGTGGGATTTGTGTACTGATCATTAGCAACCAGTATCATCAACATTGGGTGAAAAAATATTTGCTGGTACTTCGGAAACTCGTTATTTCTTAGAAGCTTGGCCACCCCTCTCAATGAAAGTGCTTTTCCAGTGTCTGCGCCTAGGGCTACTTGAAGAAGAAACAAACCATAGAGACAAAACTCAGTACTCCTTTATTTTGTCAAGTTTCAATGAGCTACTACAAACCATGTTGGATTTAGAGTTCCAAATTCATATATCTATATAGGAGAGAACAGAGGGAAACCTAAATATAAACAATTCTACTATAGGCGAACGCTTCAACCTAGAAGAACACAATTTGGTGAGCCAAGTGGGATTTGTGTACTGATCATTAGCAACCAGTATCATCAACATTGGGTGAAAAAATATTTGCTGGTACTTCGGAAACTCGTTATTTCTTAGAAGCTTGGCCACCCCTCTCAATGAAAGTGCTTTTCCAGTGTCTGCGCCTAGGGCTACTTGAAGAAGAAACAAACCATAGAGACAAACCTCAGTACTCCTTTATTTTGTCAAGTTTCAATGAGCTACTACAAACCATGTTGGATTTAGAGTTCCAAATTCATCTATCTATATATGAGAGAAGAGAATGAAACCTAAATATAAAAACGGCTACTGTAGACGAACGCTTCAACCTAGAAGAACAAAATTTGGTGAGCCAAGTGGGATCTGTGTACTCATCAATACCACCAAGTATCATCAAGATTGGGTGAAATAATATTTGCTGGTATTTCGGAAACTAGTTATTTGTTAGAAGCTTGGCAACACCTCTCAATTAAAGTAGTTTTCCACAGTCCGTGCCTAGGGCTACTTCAAGAGGAAACAAACCATAGAGACAAAACTCAGAACTCCATTATTTTGTCAAGTTTCAAAGAGCTACTACAAACCATGTTGGATTTAGAGTTCCAAATTCATCTATGTATACAGGAGAGAATAGAGCGAAACCTAAATATAAAAACTGCTACTGTAGACGAACGCTTCAACCTAGAAGAACAAAATTTGGTGAGCCAAGTGGGATCTGTGTACTGATCATTATCAACAAGTATCATCAAGATTGGGTGAAAAAATATTTGCTGGTATTTTGGAAACTCGTTATTTCTTAGAAGCTTGGCAACCCCTCTCAATGAAAGTGCTTTTCCACAGTCTGTGCCTACGGCTACTTGAAGAGGAAACAACCATAGAGACAAAACTGAGAACTACTTTATTTTGTCAAGTTTCAAAGAGCTACTACAAACCATGTTGGATTTAGAGTTCCAAATTCATCTATCTATACAGGAGAGAACAGAGGGAAACCTAAATTTAAAAACTGCTACTGTAGACGAACGCTTCAACCAAGAAGAACAAAATTTTGTGAGCCAAGTGGGATCTGTGTACTGACCATTAGCAACAAGTATCATCATGATTGGGTGAAAAAATATTTGCTGGTACTTCGGAAACTCGTTATTTCTTAGAAGATTGGCAACCCCTCTCAATGAAAGTGCTTTTCCAGAGTCTGCGCCTAGGGCTACTTGAAGAGGAAACAAACCATAGAGAGAAAACTGAGAACTCCTTTATTTTGTCAAGTTTCAAAGAGCTACTACAAACCATGTTGGATTAGAGTTCCAAATTCATCTATCTATATATGAGAGAACAGAGTGAAACCTAAATATGTAAACGACTACTGTAGACGAACGCTTCAAACTAGAAGAAAAAAATTTGGTGAGCCAAGTGGGATCTGTGTACTGATCATTCCCACCAAGTATCATCAAGATTGGGTGAAAAAATATTTGCTGGTATTTCGGAAACTCGTTATTTCTCAGAAGCTTGGCAACCCCTCTCAATTAAAGTGCTTTTCCACAGTCTGTGCCTAGGCCTCTTGAAGAGGAAACAAACCATAGAGACAAAACTCAGAACTCCTTTATTTTGTCAAGTTTCAAAGAGCTACTACAAACCATGTTGGATTTAGAGTTCCAAATTCATCTATCTATATATGAGAGAAAGAGTGAAACCTAAATATAAAAACTGCTACTGTAGACGAACGCTTCAACCTAGAAGAACAAAAGTTGGTGAGCCAAGTGGGATATGTGTACTGATCATTAGCAACAAGTATCATCAAGATTGGGTGATAAAATATTTGCTGGTACTTCGGAAACTCGTTATTTCTTAGAAGGTTGGCAACCCCTCTCAATGAAAGTGCTTTTCCAGAGTCTCGCCTAGGGCTACTTGAAGAGGAAACAAACCATAGGGACAAAACTGAGAACTCCTTTATTTTGTCAAGTTTCAAAGAGCTACTACAAACCATGTTGGATTAGAGTTCCAAATTCATCTATCTATATATGAGAGAACAGAGTGAAACCTAAATATAAAAACGACTACTGTAGACGAACGCTTCAAACTAGAAGAACAAAATTTGGTGAGCCAAGTGGGATCTGTGTACTGATCATTCCCACCAAGTATCATCAAGATTGAACGAAAAAATAATTGCTGGTATTTCGGAAACTCGTTATTTCTTAGAAGCTTGGCCACACCTCTCAATGAAAGTGGTTTTCCACAGTCTGTGCCTAGGGCTATTTGAAGAGGAAACAAACCATAGAGACAAATCTCAGAACTCCTTTATTTTGTCAAGTTTCATAGAGCTACTACAAACCATGTTGGATTTAGAGTTCCAAATTCATCTATCTATATATGAGAGAACAGAGTGAAACCTAAATATAAAAACTGCTACTGTAGACGAACGCTTCAACCTAGAAGAACAAAATTGGTGGAGCCAAGTGGGATCTGTGTACTGATCTTTAGCAACATGTATCATCAAGATTGGGTGAAAAAATATTTGCTGGTATTTCGGAAACTCCTTATTTCTAGAAGCTTGGCAACCCTTCTCGATTAAAGTTCTTTTCCACAGTCTGTGCCTAGGCCTCTTGAAGAGGAAACAAACCATAGAGACAAAACTCAGAACTCATTTATTTTGTCACGTTTCAAAGAGCTACCAGAAACCATGTTGGATTTAGAGTTCCAAATTCATCTATCTATATATGAGAGAACAGAGTGAAACCTAAGTATAAAAACTGCTACTGTAGACGAACGCTTCAACCTAGAAGAACACAATTTGGTGAGCCAAGTGGGATCTGTGTTCTTATCATTACCACCAAGTATCATCAAGATTGGGTGAAAAAATATTTGCTGGTATTTCAGAAACTCGTTATTTCTTAGAAGCTTGGCAACCCCTCTCAATGAAAGTGCTTTTCCACAGTGTGTGCCTAGTGCTACTTGAAGAGGAAACAAACCATAGAGACAAAACTGAGAACTCCGTTATTTTGTCAAGTTTCAAAGAGCTACTACAATCCATGTTGTATTTAGAGTTCCAAATTCATCTATCTATATATGAGAGAACAGAGTGAAACCTAAATATAAAAACTGCTACTGTAGACGAACGCTTCAACCTAGAAGAAGAAAATTTGGTGAGCCATGTGGGATCTGTGTAGTGATCATTACCACCAAGTATCATCAAGATTGGGTGAAAAAATATTTGCTGGTATTTTGGAAACTCATTATTTCTTAAAAGCTTGACAACCCCTCTCAATGAAAGTGCTTTTCCACAGTCTGTGCGTAGGGATACTTGAAGAGGAAAAACACCACAGAGACAAAACTGAGAACTCCTTTATTTTGTCAAGATTCAAAGAGCTACTACAAACGATGTTGGATTTAGAGTTCCAAATTCATATATCTATATAGGAGAGAACAGAGGGAAACCTAAATATAAAAACTTCTACTGTAGGCGAACGCTTCAACCGAGAAGAACACAATTTGGTGAGCCAAGTGGGATTTGTGTACTGATCATTAGCAACCAGCATCATCAAGATTGGGTGAAAAAATATTTGCTGGTACTTCGGAAACTCGTTATTTCTTAGAAGCTTGGCAACCCCTCTCAATGAAAGTGCTTTTGCCGAGTCTGCGCCTAGGGCTACTTGAAGAGGAAACAAACCATAGAAACAAAACTCAGAACTCTTTATTTTGTCATGTTTCAAAGAGCTACTACAAACCATGTTGGATTTAGAGTTCCAAATTCATCTATCTATATATGAGAGAACAGAGTGAAACCTAAATATAAAAACTGCTACTGTAGACGAACGCTTCAACCTAGAAGAAGAAAATTTGGTGAGCCAAGTGGGATCTGTGTACTGATCATTCCCACCAAGTATCATCAAGATTGGGTGAAAAACTATTGGCTGGTATTTTGGAAACTCCTTATTTCTTAGAAGCTTGGCAACCCTCTCAATGAAAGTGCTTTTCCACAGTCTGTGCCTAGGGCTACTTGAAGAGGAAACAAACCATAGAGACAAAACTGAGAACTCCTTTATTTTGTCAAGTTTCAAAGAGCTACTACAATCCATGTTGGATTTAGAGTTCCAAATTCATCTATCTATATAGGAGAGAACAGAGAGAAACCTAAATATAAAAACTGCTACTGTAGACGAACGCTTCAACCTAGAAGAACAAAATTTGGTGAGCCAATTGGGATTTGTGTACTGATCATTACCACCAAGTATCATCAAGATTGGGTGAAAAAATATTTGCTGGTATTTCGGAAACTTGTAATTTCTTAGAAGCTTGGAAAACTCTCTCAATGAAAGTGCTTTTCCACAGTCTGTGCCTAGGGCTACTTGAAGAGGAAACAAACCATAGAGACAAAACTGAGAACTCCTTTATTTTGTCAAGTTTCAAAGAGCTACTACAAACCATGTTGGATTTAGAGTTCCAAATTCATCTATCTATATAAAAGAGAACAGAGGGAAACCTAAATATAAAAACTGCTACTGTAGACGAACGCTTCAACCTAGAAGAACAAAATTGGTGGAGCCAAGTGAGATCTGTGTACTGATCTTTAGCAACATGTATCATCAAGATTGGGTGAAAAAATATTTGCTGGTATTTCGGAAACTCCTTATTTCTAGAAGCTTGGCAACCCTTCTCGATTAAAGTTCTTTTCCACAGTCTGTGCCTAGGCTTCTTGAAGAGGAAACAAACCATAGAGACAAAACTCAGAACTCCTTTATTTTGTCAAGTTTCAAAGAGCTACTACAAACCATGTTGGATTTAGAGTTCCAAATTCATCTATCTATATATGAGAGAACAGAGTGAAACCTAAATATAAAAACTGCTACTGTAGACGAACGCTTCAACCTAGAAGAACAAAATTTGGTGAGCCAAGTGGGATTTGTGTACTGATCATTAGCAACAAGTATCATCAAGATTGGGTGAAAAAATATTTCCTGGTATTTCAGAAACTCCTTATTTCTTAGAAGCTTGGCAACCCCTCTCAATGAAAGTGCTTTTCCACAGTGTGTGCCTAGTGCTACTTGAAGAGGAAACAAACCATAGAGACAAAACTGAGACTTTCTTTATTTTGTCAAGTTTCAAAGAGCTACTACAAACCATGTTGGATTTAGAGTTCCCAATTCATCTATCTATACAGGAGAGAACAGAGGGAAACCTAAATATAAAAACGGCTACTGTAGACGAACGCTTCAACCTAGAAGAACAAAATTTGGTGAGCCAAGTGGGATCTGTGTACTGATCATAAGCAACAAGTATCATCAAGATTGGGTGAAAAAATATTTGCTGGTACTTCGGAAACTCGTTATTTCTTAGAAGCTTGGCAACCCCTCTCAATGAAAGTGCTTTTCCAGAGTCTCGCCTAGGGCTACTTGAAGAGGAAACAAACCATAGGGACAAAACTGAGAACTCCTTTATTTTGTCAAGTTTCAAAGAGCTACTACAAACCATGTTGGATTAGAGTTCCAAATTCATCTATCTATATATGAGAGAACAGAGTGAAACCAAAATATAAAAACGACTACTGTAGACGAACGCTTCAAACTAGAAGAACAAAATTTGGTGAGCCAAGTGGGATCTGTGTACTGATCATTCCCACCAAGTATCATCAAGATTGGGTGAAAAAATATTTGCTGGTATTTTGGAAACTCGTTATTTCTTAGAAGCTTGGCAACCCCTCTCAATGAAAGTGCTTTTCCACAGTCTGTGCCTACGGCTACTTGAAGAGGAAACAACCATAGAGACAAAACTGAGAACTACTTTATTTTGTCAAGTTTCAAAGAGCTACTACAAACCATGTTGGATTTAGAGTTCCAAATTCATCTATCTATACAGGAGAGAACAGAGGGAAACCTAAATTTAAAAACTGCTACTGTAGACGAACGCTTCAACCAAGAAGAACAAAATTTTGTGAGCCAAGTGGGATCTGTGTACTGACCATTAGCAACAAGTATCATCATGATTGGGTGAAAAAATATTTGCTGGTACTTCGGAAACTCGTTATTTCTTAGAAGATTGGCAACCCCTCTCAATGAAAGTGCTTTTCCAGAGTCTGCGCCTAGGGCTACTTGAAGAGGAAACAAACCATAGAGAGAAAACTGAGAACTCCTTTATTTTGTCAAGTTTCAAAGAGCTACTACAAACCATGTTGGATTAGAGTTCCAAATTCATCTATCTATATATGAGAGAACAGAGTGAAACCTAAATATGTAAACGACTACTGTAGACGAACGCTTCAAACTAGAAGAAAAAAATTTGGTGAGCCAAGTGGGATCTGTGTACTGATCATTCCCACCAAGTATCATCAAGATTGGGTGAAAAAATATTTGCTGGTATTTCGGAAACTCGTTATTTCTCAGAAGCTTGGCAACCCCTCTCAATTAAAGTGCTTTTCCACAGTCTGTGCCTAGGCCTCTTGAAGAGGAAACAAACCATAGAGACAAAACTCAGAACTCCTTTATTTTGTCAAGTTTCAAAGAGCTACTACAAACCATGTTGGATTTAGAGTTCCAAATTCATCTATCTATATATGAGAGAAAGAGTGAAACCTAAATATAAAAACTGCTACTGTAGACGAACGCTTCAACCTAGAAGAACAAAAGTTGGTGAGCCAAGTGGGATATGTGTACTGATCATTAGCAACAAGTATCATCAAGATTGGGTGATAAAATATTTGCTGGTACTTCGGAAACTCGTTATTTCTTAGAAGGTTGGCAACCCCTCTCAATGAAAGTGCTTTTCCAGAGTCTCGCCTAGGGCTACTTGAAGAGGAAACAAACCATAGGGACAAAACTGAGAACTCCTTTATTTTGTCAAGTTTCAAAGAGCTACTACAAACCATGTTGGATTAGAGTTCCAAATTCATCTATCTATATATGAGAGAACAGAGTGAAACCTAAATATAAAAACGACTACTGTAGACGAACGCTTCAAACTAGAAGAACAAAATTTGGTGAGCCAAGTGGGATCTGTGTACTGATCATTCCCACCAAGTATCATCAAGATTGGGTGAAAAAATAATTGCTGGTATTTCGGAAACTCGTTATTTCTTAGAAGCTTGGCAACACCTCTCAATGAAAGTGGTTTTCCACAGTCTGTGCCTAGGGCTATTTGAAGAGGAAACAAACCATAGAGACAAATCTCAGAACTCCTTTATTTTGTCAAGTTTCATAGAGCTACTACAAACCATGTTGGATTTAGAGTTCCAAATTCATCTATCTATATATGAGAGAACAGAGTGAAACCTAAATATAAAAACTGCTACTGTAGACGAACGCTTCAACCTAGAAGAACAAAATTGGTGGAGCCAAGTGGGATCTGTGTACTGATCTTTAGCAACATGTATCATCAAGATTGGGTGAAAAAATATTTGCTGGTATTTCGGAAACTCCTTATTTCTAGAAGCTTGGCAACCCTTCTCGATTAAAGTTCTTTTCCACAGTCTGTGCCTAGGCCTCTTGAAGAGGAAACAAACCATAGAGACAAAACTCAGAACTCATTTATTTTGTCACGTTTCAAAGAGCTACCAGAAACCATGTTGGATTTAGAGTTCCAAATTCATATGTCTATATATGAGAGAACAGAGGGAAACCTAAATATAAAAACGGCTACTGTAGGCGAACGCTTCAACCTAGCAGAACACAATTTGGTGAGCCAAGTGGGATTTGTGGACTGATCATTAGCACCAAGTATCATCAAGATTGGGTGAAAAAATATTTGCTGGTATTTCGGAAACTCGTTATTTCTTAGAAGCTTGGCAACACCTCTCAATTAACGTAGTTTTCCACAGTCAGTGCCTAGGGCTACTTCAAGAATAAACAAACCATAGAGACAAAACTCAGAACTCCATTATTTTGTCAAGTTTCAAAGAGCTACTACAAACCATGTTGGATTTAGAGTTCCAAATTCATCTATCTATATATGAGAGAACAGAGTGAAACCTAAATATAAAAACTGCTATTGTAGACGAACGCTTCAACCTAGAAGAACAAAATTTGGTGAGCCAAGTGGGATCTGTGTACTGATCATTATCAACAAGTATCATCAAGATTGGGTGAAAAAATATTTGCTGGTATTTCGGAAACTCGTTATTTCTTAGAAGCTTGGCTACCCCTCTCAATGAAAGTGCTTTTCCACAGCCTGTGCCTAGGGCTACGTGAAGAGGAAACAACCATAGAGACAAAACTGAGAACTCCTTTATTTTGTCAAGTTTCAAAGAGTACTACAAACCATGTTGGATTTAGAGTTCCAAATTCATCTATCTATATATGAGAGAACATAGTGAAACCTAGAGATAAAAACTGCTACTGTAGACGAACGCTTTAACCTAGAAGAACAAAATTTGGTGAGCCAAGTGGGATCTGTGTACTGATCATTACCACCAAGTATCATCAAGATTGGGTGAAAAAATATTTGCTGGTATTTCGGAAACTCGTTATTTCTTAGAAGCTTGGCAACCCCTCTCAATGAAAGTGTTTTTCCACAGTCTGTGCCTAGTGCTAATTGAAGAGGAAACAATCCATAGAGACAAAACTGAGAACTCCTTTATTTTGTCAAGTTTCAAAGAGCTACTACAAACCATGTTGGATTTAGAGTTCCAAATTCATCTATCTATACAGGAGAGAGCAGAGGGAAACCTAAATATAAAAACTGTTACTGTAGATGAACGCTTCAACCTAGAAGAACAAAATATGGTGAGCCAAGTGGGATTTGTGTACTGATCATTACCACCAAGTATCATCAAGATTGGGTGAAAAAATATTTGCTGGAACTTCGGAAACTCGTTATTTTTTAGAAGCTTGGCAACCCCTCTCAATGAAAGTGCTTTTCCACAGTCTGCGCCTAGGGCTACTTGAAGAGGAAACAAACCATAGAGACAAAATTCAGAACTCCTTTATTTTGCAAGTTTCAAAGAGCTACTACAAACCATGTTGGATTTAGAGTTCCAAATTCATCTATCTATATATGAGAGAACAGAGTGAAACCTAAATATAAAAACGGCTACTATAGACGAACGCTTCAACCTAGAAGAACAAAATTTGGTGAGCCAAGTGGGTACTGTGTATTGATCATTACCACCAAGTATCATCAAGATTGATGTGAAAAAATATTTGCTGATATTTCGGAAACTCGTTATTTCTTAGAAGCTTGGCAACCCCTCTCAAAGAAAGTGGTTTTCCACAGTCTGTGCCTAGGGCTACTTGAAGAGGAAACAAACCATAGAGACAAAACTCAGAACTCCTTATTTTGTCAAGTTTCAAAGAGCTACTACAAACCATGTTGGATTTAGAGTTCCAAATTCATCTATCTATATATGAGAGAACAGAGAGTAACCTTAAAAACTGCTACTGTAGACGAACTCTTCAACCTAGAAGAACAAAATATGGTGAGCCATGTGGGATTTGTGTACTGATCATTAGCAACAAGTATCATCAAGATTGGGTGAAAAACTATTTGCTGGTACTTCGGAAACTTGTTATTTTTTAGAAGCTTGGCAACCCCTCTCAATGAAAGTGCTTTTCCACAGTCTGCGCCTAGGGCTACTTGAGGAGGAAACAAACCATAGGACAAAATTCAGAACTCCTTTATTTTATCAAGTTTCAAAGAGCTACTACAAACCATGTTGGATTTAGAGTTCAAAATTCATCTATCTATATATGAGACAACAGAGTGAAACCTAAATATAAAAAACTTCTACTCTAGACGAACGCTTCAACCTAGAAGAACAAAATTTGGTGAGCCCAGTGGGATCTGTGTACTGATCATTACCACCAAGTATCATCAATATTGGGTGAAAAAATATTTGCTGGTATTTCGGAAACTCGTTATTTCTTAGAAGCTTGGCAAACCCTCTCAATGAAAGTGCTTTTCCACAGTCTGTGCCTAGGGCTACTTGAAGAGGAAACAAACCATAGAGACAAAACTGAGATCTCCTTTATTTTGTCAAGTTTCAAAGAGCTACTACAAACCATGTTGGATTTAGAGTTCCAAATACATCTATCTATACAGGAGAGAACAGAGCGAAACCTAAATATAAAAACTGCTACTGTACACGAACGCTTCAACTTAGAAGAACAAAATTTGGTGAGCCAAGTGGGACTTGTGTACTGATCATTACAACCAAGTATCACCAAAATTGGGTGAAAAATATTTGCTGGTATTTCGGAAACTCGTAATATCTTAGAAGCTTGGCAACCCCTCTCAATGAAAGTGCTTTTCCAGAGTCTGCGCCTAGGGCTACTTGAAGAGGAAACAAACCATAGAGACAAAACTGAGATCTCCTTTATTTTGTCAAGTTTTCAAAGAACTACTACAATCCATGTTGGATTAGAGTTCCAAATTCATCTATCTATATAGGAGAGAACAGAGAGAAACTAAATATAAAACTGCTACTGTAGACGAACGCTTCAACCTAGAAGAACAAAATTTGGGCAGCCAAGTTGGATTTGTGTACTGATCATTACAACCAAGTATCATCAAGATTGGGTGAAAAAATATTTGCTGGTATTTCGGAAACTTGTAATTTCTTAGTAGCTTGGCAAACTCTCTCAATGTAAGTGCTTTTCCACAGTCTGTGCCTAGGGCTACTTGAAGAGGAAACAAACCATAGAGACATAACTGAGAACTCCTTTATTTTGTCAAGCTTCAAAGAGCTACTACAAACCATGTTGGATTTAGAGTTCCAAATTCATCTATCTATATAGGAGAGAACA
The DNA here is from genome assembly GCF_048772815.1 of Callospermophilus lateralis. Classification (NCBI taxonomy): domain Eukaryota; kingdom Metazoa; phylum Chordata; class Mammalia; order Rodentia; family Sciuridae; genus Callospermophilus; species Callospermophilus lateralis. The sequence goes on from NW_027510236.1 coordinate 24,020, forward strand.
GAGGAAACCTAAATATAAAAACTTCTACTGTAGGCGAACGCTTCAACCTAGAAGAAACACAATTTGGTGAGCCAAGTGGGATTTGTGTACTGATCATTAGCAACCAGTATCATCAAGATTGGGTGAAAAAATATTTGCTCGTATTTCGGAAACTCTTAATTTCTTAGAAGATTGGCAACCCCTCTCAATGAAAGTGCTTTTCCACAGTCGATGCCTAGGGCTACTTGAAGAGGAAACAAACCATAGAGACAAAACTGAGATCTCCTTTATTTTGTCAAGTTCAAAGATCTACTACAATCCATGTTGGATTTAGATTTCCAAATTCATCTATCTATATAGGAGAGAACAAAGAGAAACCTAAATATAAAAACTGCTACTGTAGGCGAACGCTTCAACCTAGAAGAACACAATTTGGTGAGCCAAGTGGGATTTGTGTACTGATCATTAGCAACCAGTATCATCAAGATTGGGTGAAAAAATATTTGCTGGTATTTCGGAAACTCGTTCTTTCTTAGAAGCTTGGCAACACCTCTCAATGAAAGTAGTTTTCCACAGTCTCTGCCTAGGGTAACTTGAAGAGGAAACAAACCATAGAGACAAAACTCAGAACTCCTTTATTTTGTCAAGTTTCAAAGAGCTACTACAAACCATGTTGGATTTAGTTCCAAATTCATCTATCTATATATGAGAGAACAGAGTGAAACCTAAATATAAAAACTGCTATTGTAGACGAACGCTTCAACCTAGAAGAACAAAATTTGGTGAGCCAAGTGGGATCTGTGTACTGATCATTATCAACAAGTATCATCAAGATTGGGTGAAAAAATATTTGCTGGTATTTCGGAAAATCGTTATTTCTTAGAAGCTTGGCAAACTCTCTCAATGAAAGTGCTTTTCCACAGTCTGTGCCTAGGGCTACTTGAAGAGGAAACAAACCATAGAGACAAAACTGAGAAGTCCTTTATTTTGTCAAGTTTCAAAGAGCTACTACAAACCATGTTGGATTTAGAGTTCCAAATTCATATATCTATATAGGAGAGAACAGAGGGAAACCTAAATATAAAAACTTCTACTGTAGGCGAACGCTTCAACCTAGAAGAACACAATTTGGTGAGCCAAAGTGGGATTTTGTGTACTGATCTTTAGCAACCAGTATCATCAAGATGGGGTGAAAAAATATTTGCTGGTACTTCGGAAACTCGTTATTTCTTAGAAGCTTGGCAACCCCTCTCAATGAAAGTGCTTTTTCCAGGTCTGCGCCTAGGGGCTACTTGAAGAGGAAACAAACCATAGAGACAAAACTGAGAACTCCTTTATTTTGTCAAGTTTCAAAGAGCTACTACAATCCACGTTGGATTTAAGTTCCAAATTTATCTATCTATATAGGAGAGAACAGAGAGAATCCTAAATATAAATATTGCTACTGTAGACGAACGCTTCAACCTAGAAGAACAAAATTTGGGTGAGCCAAGTGGGATTTGTGTACTGATCATTAGCAAAAGTATCATCAAGATTGGGTGAAAACATATTTGCTGATATTTCGGAAACTCGTTATTTCTTAGAAGCTTGGCAACACCTCTCAATGAAAGTGCTTTTCCACAGTCTGTGCCTAGGGCTAATTGAAGAGGAAACAATCCATAGAGACAAAACTGAGAACTTTGTTATTTTGTCAAGTTTCAAAGAGCTACTACAAACCATGTTGGATTTAGAGTTCCAAATTCATCTATGTATACAGGAGAGAATAGAGCGAAACCTAAATATAAAAACTGCTACTGTAGACGAACGCTTCAACCTAGAAGAACAAAATTTTGGTGAGCCAAGTGGGATCTGTGTACTGATCATTATCAACAAGTATCATCAAGATTGGGTGAAAAAATATTTGCTGATATATCGGAAACTCGTTATTTCTTAGAAGCTTGGCACCACTCTCAATGAAAGTGCTTTTCCACAGTCTGTGCCTAGGGCTACTTGAAGAGGAAACAACCATAGAGACAAACTGTGAACTACTTTATTTTGTCAAGTTTCAAAGAGCTACTACAAACCATGTTGGATTTAGTGTTCCAAATTCATCTATCTATATATGAGAGAACAGAGTGAAACCTAAATATAAAAACTGCTACTGTAGACGAACGCTTCAACCTAGAAGAACAAAATATGGTGAGCCAAGTGGGATTTGTGTACTGATCATTAGCAACAAGTATCATCAAGATTGGGTGAAAAAATATTTGCTGGAACTTCGGAAACTCGTTATTTTTTTAGAAGCTTGGCAACCCCTCTCAATGAAAGTGCTTTTCCACAGTGTGCGCCTAGGGCTACTTGAAGAGGAAACAAACCATAGAGACAAAACTCAGAACTCCTTTATTTTGCAAGATTCAAAGAGCTACTACAAACCATGTTGGATTTAGAGTTCCAAATTCATCTATCTATATATGAGAGAACAGAGTGAAACCTAAATATAAAAACGGCTACTATAGACGAACGCTTCAACATAGAAGAACAAAATTTGGTGAGCCAAGTGGGTATGGTGTACTGATCATTACCACCAAGTATCATCAAGATTGGGTGAAAAAATATTTGCTGATATTTCGGAAACTCGTTATATCTTAGAAGATTGGCAACCCCTCTCAATGAAAGTGGTTTTCCACAGTCTGTTCCTAGGGCTACTTGCAGAGGAAACAAACCATAGAGACAAAACTCAGAACTCCTTATTTTGTCATGTTTCAAAGAGCTACTACAAACCATGTTGGATTTAGAGTTCCAAATTCATCTATCTATATATGAGAGAACAGAGAGAAACCTAGATATAAAAACTGCTACTGTAGACGAACTCTTCAACCTAGAAGAACAAAATATGGTGAGCCAAGTGGGATTTGTGTACTGATCATTAGCAACAAGTATCATCAAGATTGGGTGAAAAAATATTTGCTGGTACTTCGGAAACTCGTTATTTTTTAGAAGCTTGGCAACCCCTCTCAATGAAAGTGCTTTTAAACAGTCTGCACCTAGGGCTACTTGAGGAGGAAACAAACCATAGAGACAAAACTCAGAACTCCTTTATTTTTTTCAAGTTTCAAAGAGCTACTACAAACCATGTTGGATTTAGAGTTCCAAATTCATCTATCTATATATGAGACAACAGATTGAAAACTAAATATAAAAACTGCTACTGTAGACGAACGCTTCAACCTAGAAGAACAAAATTTGGTGAGCCCAGTGGGATCTGTGTACTGATCATTACCACCAAGTATCATCAAGATTGGGTGAAAAAATATTTGCTGGTATTTCGGAAACTCGTTATTTCTTAGAAGCTTGGCAACCCCTCTCAATGAAAGTGCTTTTCCACAGTCTGTGCCTAGGGCTACTTGAAGAGGAAAACAAACCATAGCGACAAAACTGAGAACTCCTTTATTTTGTCAAGTTTCAAAGAGCTACTACAAACCATGTTGGATTTAGAGTTCCAAATACATCTATCTATACAGGAGAGAACAGAGCGAAACCTAAATATATAAACTGCTACTGTACACGAACGCTTCAACTTAGAAGAACAAAATTTGGTGAGAAAAGTGGGATTTGTGTACTGATCATTACAACCAAGTATCATCAAAATTGGGTGAAAAAAATATTTGCTGGTATTTCGGAAACTCGTAAATTCTTAGAAGCTTGGCAACCCCTCTCAATGAAAGTGCTTTTCCACAGTCTGTGCCTAGGGCTACTTGAAGAGGAAACAAACCATAGAGACAAAACTGAGATCTCCTTTATTTTGTCAAGTTTCAAACATCTACTACAATCCATGTTGGATTTAGAGTTCCAAATTCATCTATCTATATAGGAGAGAACAGAGAGAAACCTAAATATAAAAACTGCTACTGTAGACGAACGCTTCAACCTAGAAGAACAAAATTTGGGCAGCCAAGTTGGATTTGTGTACTGATCATTACAACCAAGTATCATCAAGATTGAGTGAAAAAATATTTGCTGGTATTTCGGAAACTTGTAATTTCTTAGAAGCTTGGCAAACTCTCTCAATGAAAGTGCTTTTCCACAGTCTGTGCCTAGGGCTACTTGAAGAGGAAACAAACCATAGAGACAAAACTGAGAACTCCTTTATTTTGTCAAGTTTCAAAGAGCTACTACAAACCATATTGGATTTAGAGTTCCAAATTCATCTATCTATATAGGAGAGAACAGAGGGAAACCTAAATATAAAAACTTCTACTGTAGGCGAACGCTTCAACCTAGAAGAACACAATTTGGTGAGCCAAGTGGGATTTGTGTACTGATCATTAGCAACCAGTATCATCAAGATTGGGGAAAAAATATTTGCTGGTATTTCGGAAACTCGTTATTTCTTAGAAGCTTGGCAACACCTCTCAATGAAAGTAGTTTTCCACAGTCTGCGCCTAGGGTAACTTGAAGAGGAAAGAAACCATAGAGACAAAACTCAGAACTCCTTTATTTTGTCAAGTTTCAAAGATCTACTACAATCCATGTTGGATTTAGAGTTCCAAATTCATCTATCTATATAGGAGAGAACAGAGAGAATCCTAAATATAAAAACTGCTACTGTAGACGAACGCTTCAACCTAGAAGAACAAAATTTGATGAGCCAAGTGGGATTTGTGTACTGATCATTACCACCAAGTATCATCAAGATTGGGTGAAAAAATATTTGCTGGTATTTCGGAAACTTGTAATTTCTTAGAAGCTTGGCAAACTCTCTCAATGAAAGTGCTTTTCCGCAGTCTGTGCCTAGGGCTACTTGAAGAGGAAACAAACCATAGAGACAAAACTGAGAAGTCCTTTATTTTGTCAAGTTTCAAGGAGCTACTACAAACCATGTTGGATTTAGAGTTCCAAATTCATCTATCTATATATGAGAGAACAGAGTGAAACCTAAATATAAAAACTGCTACTGTAGACGAACGCTTCAACCTAGAAGACCAAAATTTGGTGAGCCAAGTGGGATCTGTGTACTGATCATTCCCACCAAGTATCAACAAGATTGGGTGAAAAAATATTTGCTGGTATTTCAGAAACTCGTTATTTCTTAGAAGCTTGGCAACCCCTCTCAATGAAAGTGCTTTTCCACAGTCTGTGCCTAGGGCTACTTGAAGAGGAAACAAACCATAGAGACAAAACTGAGACCTCATTTATTTTGTAAAGTTTCAAAGAGCTACTACAATCCATGTTGGATTTAAAGTTCCAAATTCATCTATCTATATAGGAGAGAACAGAGAGAAACCTAAATATAAAAACTGCTACTGTAGACGAACGCTTCAAGCTAGAAGAACAAAATTTGGTGAGCCAAGTGGGACTTGTGTACTGATCATTAGCAACAAGTATCATCAAGATTGGGTGAAAAAATATTTGCTGGTATTTCGGAAACTCGTTATTTCTTAGAAGCTTGGCAACACCTCTCAATGAAAGTGCTTTTCCACAGTCTGTGCCTAGGGCTAATTGAAGAGGAAACAATCCATAGAGACAAAACTGAGAACTCCGTTATTTTGTCAAGTTTCAAAGAGCTACTACAAACAATGTTGGATTTAGAGTTCCAAATTCATCTAAGTATACAGGAGAGAATAGAGCGAAACCTAAATATAAAAACTGCTACTGTAGACGAACGCTTCAACCTAGAAGAACAAAATTTGGTGAGCCAAGTGGAATCTGTGTACTGATCATTATCAACAAGTATCATCAAGATTGGGTGAAAAAATATTTGCTAGTATTTCGGAAACTCGTTATTTCTTAGAAGCTTGCCAACCCCTCTCAATTAAAGTGCTTTTCCACAGTCTGTGCCTAGGGCTACTTGAAGAGGAAACAAACCATAGAGACAAAACTCAGAACTCCTTTATTTTGTCAAGTTTCAAAGAGCTACCAGAAACCATGTTGGATTTAGAGTTCCAAATTCATCTATCTATATATGAGAGAACAGAGTGAAACCTAAGTATAAAAACTGCTACTGTAGACGAACGCTTCAACCTAGAAGAACACAATTTGGTGAGCCAAGTGGGATCTGTGTTCTTATCATTACCACCAAGTATCATCAAGATTGGGTGAAAAAATATATGCTGGTATTTCGGAAACTCGTTATTCTTAGAAGCTTGGCAACCCCTCAAAATGAAAGTGCTTTTCCACAGTCTGTGCCTAGGGCTACTTGAAGAGGAAACAAACCATAGAGACAAATCTGAGAACTCCTTTATTTTGTCAAGTTTCAAAGAGCTACTACAATCCATGTTGGATTTAAAGTTAAAATTAATCTATCTATATAGGATAGAAGAGAGAGAATCATAAATATAAAAAAACTGCTAGTGTAGACGAACGCTTCAACCTAGAAGAACAAAATTTGGTGAGCCAAGTGGGATTTGTGTACTGATCATTACCACCAAGTATCATCAAGATTTAGTGAAAAAATATTTGCTGGTATTTCGGAAACTCGTAATTTCTTAGCAGCTTGGCAACCCATCTAAATGAAAGTGCTTACACAGTCTGTGCGTAGGGCAACTTGAAGAGGAAACAAACCATAGAGACAAAACTGAAAACTTTTTTATTTTGTCAAGTTTCAAAGAGCTACTACAATCCAAGTTGGATTTAGAGTTCCAAATTCATCTATCTATATAGGAGAGAACAGAGAGAAACATAAATATAAAAACTGCTACTGTAGACGAACGCTTCAACCTAGAAGAACAAAATTTGGTGAGCCAAGTGGGATTTGTGTACTGATCATTAGCAACAAGTATCATCAAGATTGGGTGAAAAAATATTTGCTGGTATTTCGGAAACTCGTTATTTCTTAGAAGCTTGGCAACCACTCTCAATGAAAGTGCTTTTCCACAGTCTGTGCCTAGGGCTACTTGAAGAGGAAACAAACCAAAGAGACAAAACTCAGAACTCCTTTATTTTGTCAAAGTTCAAAGAGCTACTTCAAACCATGTTGGATTTAGAGTTCCAAATTCATCTATCTATACATGAGACAACAGAGTGAAACCTAAATATAAAAACGGCTACTGTAGACGAACGCTTCAACCTAGAAGAACAAAATTTGGTGAGCCAAGTGGGTACTGTGTACTGATCATTACCACCAAGTATCATCAAAATTGGGTGAAAAAATATTTGCTGGTATTTAGGAAACTCGTAATTTCTTATAAGCTTGGCAACCCCTCTCAATGAAAGTGCTTTTCCACAGTCTGTGCCTAGGGGTACTTGAAGAGGAAACAAACCATAGAGACAAAACTGAGATCTCCTTTATTTTGTCAAGTTTCAAAGAGCTACTACAATCCCTGTTGGATTTAGAGTTCCAAATTCATCTATCTATATAGGAGAGAACAGAGAGAAACCTAAATATAAAAACTGCTACTGTAGACGAACGCTTCAACCTAGAAGAACAAAACTTGGTGAGCCAAGTGGGATTTGTGTACTGATCATTACCACCAAGTATCATCAAGATTCGGTGTAAAAATATTTGCTGGTGTTTCGGTAACTTGTAATTTCTTAGAAGCTTGGCAACCACTCTCAATGAAAGTGCATTTGCATAGTCTGTGCCTAGGGCTACTTGAAGTGAAAAGAAACCATAGAGACAAAACTGAGAACTCCTTTATTTTGTCAAGTTTCCAAGAGCTACTACAAACCATGTTGGATTTAGAGTTCCAAATTCATCTATCAATATAGGAGAGAACAGAGGGAAACCTAAATATAAAAACTGCTACTGTAGACGAACTCTTCAATCCAGAAGAACAAAATTTGGTGAGCCAAGTGGGATCTGTGTACTGATGATTAGCAACAAGTATCATCAAGATTGGGTGAAAAAATATTTGCTGGTATTTCGGAAACTCGTTATTTCTTAGAAGCTTGGCAACACCTGTCAATGAAAGAGATTTTCCACAGTCTGTGCCTAGGGCTACTTGAAGAGGAAACAAACCATAGAGACAAAACTGAGAACTCCTTTATTTTGTCATGTTTGAAAGAGCTACTACAAACCATGTTGGATTTAAAATTCCAAATTCATCTATCTATATAGGAGAGAACAGAGAGAAACCTAAATATAAAAACTGCTACTGTAGACGAACGCTTCAACCTAGAAGAACAAAATTTGGTGAGCCAAGTGGGACTTGTGTACTGATCATTACCACCAAGTAACATCAAAATTGGGTGAAAAAATATTTGCTGGTATTTCGGAAACTCGTAATTTCTTAGAAGCTTGGCAACCCCTGTCAATGAAAGTGCTTTCCCACAGTCTGTGCCTAGAGCTATTTGAAAGGAAACAAACCATAGAGACAAAACTGAGATCTCCTTTATTTGTCAAGTTTCAAAGAGCTACTACAAACCATGTTGGATTTAGTGTTCCAAATTCATATATCTATATGAGAGAACAGAGGGAAACCTAAATATTAAAACTTCTACTGTAGGGCACCGCTTCAACCTAGAAGAACACAATTTGTTGAGCCAAGTGGGATTTGTGTACTGATCATTTGCAACCAGTATCATCAAGATTGGGTTAAAAAATATTTGCTGGTATTTCGGAAAATCGTTATTTCTTAGAAGCTTGGCAACACCTCTCAATGAAAGTAGTTTTCCACAGTCTGTGCCTAGGGCTACTTGAAGAGGAAACAAACCATAGAGACAAAACTCAGAACTCCTTTATTTTGTCAAGTATCTAAGAGCTACTACAAACCATGTTGGATTTAGATTTCCAAATTCATCTATCTATATATGAGAGAACAGAGTGAAACCTAAATATAAAAACTGCTATTGTAGACGAACTCTTCAACCTAGAAGAACAAAATTTGGTGAGCCAAGTGGGATCTGTGTACTGATCATTATCAACAAGTATCATCAAGATTGGGTGAAAAAATATTTGCTGGTATTTCGGAAACTCGTTATTTCTTAGAAGCTTGGCATCCCCTCTCAATGAAAGTGGTTTTCCACAGTCTGTGCCTAGGACTACTTGAAGAGGAAACAAACCATAGAGACAAAACTCAGAATTCTTTATTTTGTCAAGTTTCAAGGAGCTACTACAAACCATGTTGGATTTAGAGTTCCAAATTCATCTATCTATATATGAGAGAACAGAGTGAAACCTAAATATAAAAACTGCTACTGTAGACGAACGCTTCAACCTAGAAGAACAAAATTTGGTGAGCCAAGTGGGATCTGTGTACTGATCATTCCCACCAACTATCATCAAGATTGGGTGAAAAAATATTTGCTGGTATTTCGGAAACTCCTTATTTCGTAGAAGCTTGGCAACCCCTCTCAATGAAAGTGCTTTTCCACAGTCTGTGCCTAGGGCTACTTGAAGAGAAAACAAACCATAGAGACAAAACTGAGACCTCATTTATTTTGTCAAGTTTCAAAGAGCTACTACAATCCATGTTGGATTTAAAGTTCCAAATTCATCTATCTATATAGGAGAGAACAGAGAGAAACCTAAATATAAAAACTGCTACTGTAGACGAACGCTTCAACATAGAAGAAGAAAATTTGGTGAGCCAAGTGGAATTTGTGTACTGATCATTAGCAACAAGTATCATTAAGATTGGGTGAAAAAATATTTGCTGGTATTTCGGAAACTCGTTATTTCTTAGAAGCTTGGCAACACCTCTCAATGAAAGTGCTTTTCCACAGTCTGTGCCGAGGGCTAATTGAAGAGGAAACAATCCATAGAGACAAAACTGAGAACTCCGTTATTTTGTCAAGTTTCAAAGAGCTACTACAAACCATGTTGGATTTAGAGTTCCAAATTCATCTATGTATACAGGAGAAAATAGAGCGAAACCTAAATATAAAAACTGCTACTGTAGACGAACGCTTCAACCTAGAAGAACAAAATTTGGTGAGCCAAGTGGGATCTGTGTACTGATCATTACCACCAAGTATCATCAAGATTGGGTGAAAAAATATATGCTGGTATTTCGGAAACTCGTTATTTTTAGAAGCTTGGCAACCCCTCTCAATGAAAGTGCTTTTCCACAGTCTGTGCCTAGGGCTACTTGAAGAGGAAACAAACCATAGAGACAAAACTGAGAACTCCTTTATTTTGTCAAGTTTCAAAGAGCTACTACAATCCATGTTGGATTTAAAGTTAAAATTAATCTATCTATATAGGAGAGAAGAGAGAGAAACATAAATATAAAAACTGCTACTGTAGACGAACGCTTCAACCTAGAAGAACAAAATTTGGTGAGCCAAGTGGGATTTGTGTACTGATCATTAGCAACAAGTATCATCAAGATTGGGTGAAAAAATATTTGCTGGTATTTCGGAAACTCGTTATTTCTTAGAAGCTTGGCAACCCCTCTCAATGAAAGTGCTTTTCCGCAGTCTGTGCCTAGGGCTACTTGAAGAGGAAACAAACCAAAGAGACAAAACTCAGAACTCCTTTATTTTGTCAAGTTTCAAAGAGCTACTTCAAACAATGTTGGATTTAGAGTTCCAAATTCATCTATCTATATATGAGACAACAGAGTGAAACCTAAATATAAAAACGGCTACTGTAGACGAACGCTTCAACCTAGAAGAACAAAATTTGGTGAGCCAAGTGGGTACTGTGTACTGATCATTACCACTAAGTATCATCAAGATTGGGTGAAAAAATATTTGCTGGTATTTCGGAAACTCGTTATTTCTTAGAAGCTTGGCATCCCCTCTCAATGAAAGTGGTTTTCCACAGTCTGTGCCTAGGGCTACTTGAAGAGGAAAAAAACCATAGAGACAAAACTCAGAATTCTTTATTTTGTCAAGTTTCAAGGAGCTACTACAAACCATGTTGGATTTAGAGTTCCAAATTCATCTATCTATATATGAGAGAACAGAGTGAAACCTAAATATAAAAACTGCTACTGTAGACGAACGCTTCAACCTAGAAGAACAAAATTTGGTGAGCCAAGTGGGATCTGTGTACTGATCATTCCCACCAACTATCATCAAGATTGGGTGAAAAAATATTTGCTGGTATTTCGGAAACTCCTTATTTCGTAGAAGCTTGGCAACCCCTCTCAATGAAAGTGCTTTTCCACAGTCTGTGCCTAGGGCTACTTGAAGAGAAAACAAACCATAGAGACAAAACTGAGACCTCATTTATTTTGTCAAGTTTCAAAGAGCTACTACAATCCATGTTGGATTTAAAGTTCCAAATTCATCTATCTATATAGGAGAGAACAGAGAGAAACCTAAATATAAAAACTGCTACTGTAGACGAACGCTTCAACATAGAAGAAGAAAATTTGGTGAGCCAAGTGGAATTTGTGTACTGATCATTAGCAACAAGTATCATTAAGATTGGGTGAAAAAATATTTGCTGGTATTTCGGAAACTCGTTATTTCTTAGAAGCTTGGCAAC
>NW_027510237.1:0-35351 GCF_048772815.1 Callospermophilus lateralis
GTTCTATCTCTAAGGTTTGTTTCCCTCTTGATGTAGCCTTAAGCAGAGACTGGCGAATAACACTTTCAATGAACGGCATTGTTAAGCTTCCAAAAAACTACCGTCTCCTGAAATCTCAACATATATTTTTTCAACCAATCTTCATGATTCTTTCAAGTATTGATCAGTACACCAATCAAACGTGGATGCCCACGTTTTGTTCTTCTAGGTTGTAGCATTCGTTTGCAGGAACAGTTAGAAATTATAGGTTTCACTCTGTTTTATCCTATATTGACAGATGCAGTTAGATCTCTAAATCAAACACGGTTTGTACTAGCTTCTTGAAACTTGACACAATAAAGTGGTTCTACGTTCTATCTCTAAGGTTTGTTTCCTCTTGTATCCTAAAGCTGGGACTGGCGAATAACACTTATACTGAAAGGGGTTGCCAAACTTCCAACACACTGGAGTCTCGTGAAATCTCAACATATATTTTTTCATCCAATCTTCATGATACTTTCAAGTAATGATCAGTACACCAATCCCACTTGGATGCCAAAGTTTAGTTCTCCTAGATTGAAGCATTCTTTTGGAGTAACAGTTTGAATTTTTAGGTTTCACTCTGTTTTCTCCTATATTGACAAATGTAGTTCGAACTCTAAATCTAACAGGGTTTGTGCTAGCTTCTTGAAACTTGAAACAGTAAAGTAGTTCTACATTCTATTTTTATTTTTTGTTTCCTCTGGATGTAGACCTAAGCAGAGACTGACGAAAGACACAGTCAATGAAAGGTGTGGTTAGGCTCCAAAATACTACAGTCTCCTGAAATCTCAACATATTTTTTTTTCCGACCTTCATGATAATTTCAAGTAATGAGCAGTACACCAATAATACGTGGATGTTCAAGTTTCGTTCCCCTAATTTGAAGCATTCGTTTGCAGTAACAGTTTGAATTTGAGTTTTCACTCTGTTTTCTCCTATATTGACAGATGCAGTTCGAACTCTAAATCAAACATGGTTTGTGCTACCTTCTTGAAACTTGACACAATAAAGTAGTTCTACGTTCTATCTCTAAGGTTTGTTTCCTCTTGATGTAGCCTTAAGCAGAGACTGGCGAATAACACTTTCAATGAAAGGCGTTGTTAAGCTTCCAAAAAACTACCGTCTCCTGAAATCTCAACATATATTTTTTCATCCAATCTTCATGATTCTTTCAAGTATTGATCAGTACACAAATCAAACGTGGATGCCCAAGTTTTGTTCTTCTAGGTTGTAGCATTCGTTTGCAGGAACAGTTATAAATTATAGGTTTCACTCTGTTTTCCCCTATATTGACAGATGCATTTAGAACTCTAAATCAAACACGGTTTGTGCTAGCTTCTTGAAACGTGACAAAATAAAGTAGTTCTACGTTCTATCTCTAAGGTTTGTTTCCTCTTGTATCCTAAAGCTGGGACTGGCGAATAACACTTATACTGAAAGGGGTTGCCAAACTTCCAACACACTAGGGTCTCCTGAAATTTCAACATATATTTTTTCATCCAATCTTCATGATACTTTCAAGTAATGATCAGTACACCAATCCCACTTGGATGCCAAAGTTTAGTTCTCCTTGATTGAAGCACTCTTTTGCATTAACAGTTTGAATTTTTAGGTTTCACTCTGTTTTCTCCTATATTGACAAATGTAGTTCGAACTCTAAATCAAACACGGTTTGTGCTAGCTTCTTGAAACTTGAAACAGTAAAGTAGTTCTACATTCTATTTTTATTTTTTGTTTCCTCTGGATGTAGACCTAAGCAGAGACTGACGAAAGACACATTCAATGAAAGGCGTTGTTAGGCTGCCAAAATACTACAGGCTCCTGAAATCTCAACATATTTTTTTTTCCGACCTTCATGATAGTTTCAAGTAATGAGCAGTACACCAATAAAACGTGGATGTTCAAGTTCCGTTCTCCTAGGTTGAAGCATTCGTTTGCAGTAACAGTTTGAATTTTTAGTTTTCACTCTGTTTTCTCCTATATTGACATATGCAGTTAGAACTCTAAATCAAACATGGTTTGTGCTAGCTTCTTGAAACTTGACACAATAAAGTAGTTCTACGTTCTATCTCTAAGGTTTGTTTCCTCTTGTATCCTAAAGCTGGGACTGGCGAATAACACTTATACTGATAGGGGTTGCCAAACTTCCAACACACTAGAGTCTCGTGAAATCTCAACATATATTTTTTCATCCAATCTTCATGATACTTTCAAGTAATGATCAGTACACCAATCCCACTTGCATGCCAAAGTTTAGTTCTCCTAGATTGAAGCATTCTTTTGGAGTAACAGTTCGAATTTTAGGTTTCACTCTGTTTTCTCCTATATTGACAAATGTAGTTCGAACTCTAAATCAAACACGGTTTGTGCTAGCTTCTTGAAACTTGAAACAGTAAAGTAGTTCTACATTCTATTTTTATTTTTTGCTACCTCTGGATGTAGACCTAAGCAGAGACTGACGAAAGACACATTCAGTGAAAGGCGTGGTTATGCTGCCAAAATACTACAGGCTCCTGAAATCTCAACATATTTTTTTTCCGACCGTGATGATAATTTCAAGTAATGAGCAGTACACCAATAAAACGTGGATGTTCAAGTTCCGTTCTCCTAGGTTGAAGCATTCGTTTGCCGTAACAGTTTGAATTTTTAGTTTTCACTCTGTTTTCTCCTATATTGACAGATGCAGTTCGAACTCTAAATCAAACATGGTTTGTGCTAGCTTCTTGAAACTTGACACAATAAAGTACTTCTACGTTCTATCTCTAAGGTTTGTTTCCTCTTGATGTAGCCTTAAGCAGAGACTGGCGAATCACACTTTCAATGAAAGGCGTTGTTAAGCTTCCAAAAAACTACCGTCTCCTGAAATCTCATCATATATTTTTTCATCCAATCTTCATGATTCTTTCAAGTATTGATCAGTACACCAATCAAACGTGTATGCCCAAGTTTTGTTCTTCTAGGTTGTAGCATTCGTTTGCAGGAACAGTTAGAAATTATAGGTTTCACTCTGTTTCCTCCTATATTGACAGATGCAGTTAGAACTCTAAATCAAACACGGTTTGTGCTAGCTTCTTGAAACTTGACACAATAAAGTAGTTCTACGTTCTATCTCTAAGGTTTGTTTCCTCTTGTATCCTAAAGCTGGGACTGGCGAATAACACTTATACTGAAAGGGGTTGCCAAACTTCCAACACACTAGAGTCTCCTGAAGTTTCAACATATATTTTTTCATCCAATCTTCATGATACTTTCAAGTAATGATCAGAACACCAATCCCACTTGGATGCCAAAGTTTAGTTCTCCTAGATTGAAGCATTCTTTTGGAGTAACAGTTTGAATTTTTAGGTTTCACTCTGTTTTCTCCTATATTGACAAATGTAGTTCGAACTCTAAATCAAACACGGTTTGTGCTAGCTTCTTGAAACTTGAAACAGTAAAGTAGTTCTACATTCTATTTTTATTTTTTGTTTCCTCTGGATGTAGACCTAAGCAGAGACTGATGAAAGACACATTCAATGAAAGGCGTTGTTAGGCTGCCAAAATACTACAGGCTCCTGAAATCTCAACATATTTTTTTTTCCGACCTTCATGATAACTTCAAGTAATGAGAAGTACACCAATAAAACGTGGATGTTCAAGTTCCGTTCTCCTAGGTTGAAGCATTCGTTTGCAGTAACAGTTTGAATTTTTAGTTTTCACTCTGTTTTCTCCTATATTGACAGATGCAGTTCGAACTCTAAATCAAACATGGTTTGTTCTAGCTTCTTGAAACTTGACACAATAAAGTAGTTCTACGTTCTATCTCTAAGGTTTGTTTCCTCTTGATGTAGCCTTAAGCAGAGACTGCCGAATAACACTTTCAATGAACGGCGTTGTTAAGCTTCCAAAAAACTACCGTCTCCTGAAATCTCAACATATATTTTTTCATCCAATCTTCATGATTCTTTCAAGTATTGATCAGTACACCAATCAAACGTGGATGCCCAAGTTTTGTTCTTCTAGGTTGTAGCATTCGTTTGCAGGAACAGTTAGAAATTATAGGTTTCACTCTGTTTTCTCCTATATTGATAGCTGCAGTTAGAACTCTAAATCAAACAGGGTTTGTACTAGCTTCTTGAAACTTGACACAATAAAGTAGTTCTACGTTCTATCTCTAAGGTTTGTTTCCTCTTGTATCTTAAAGCTGGGACTGGCGAATAACACTTATACTGAAAGGGGTTGCCAAACTTCCAATACACTAGAGTCTCGTGAAATCTCAACATATATTTTTTCATCCAATCTTCATGATACATTCAAGTAATGATCAGTACACCAATCCCACTTGGATGCCAAAGTTTAGTTCTCCTAGATTGAAGCATTCTTTTGGAGTAAAAGTTTGAATTTTTAGGTTTCACTCTGTTTTCTCCTATATTGACAAATGTAGTTCGAACTCTAAATCTAACAGGGTTTGTGCTAGCTTCTTGAAACTTGAAACAGTAAAGTAGTTCTACATTCTATTTTTATTTTTTGTTTCCTCTGGATGTAGACCTAAGCAGAGACTGACGAAAGACACAGTCAATGAACGGTGTGGTTAGGCTGCCAAAATACTACAGTCTCCTGAAATCTCAACACATTTTTTTTTCCGACCTTCATGATAATTTCAAGTAATGAGCAGTACACCAATAATACGTGGATGTTCAAGTTTCGTTCCCCTAATTTGAAGCATTCGTTTGCAGTAACAGTTTGAATTTTGAGTTTTCACTCTGTTTTCTCCTATATTGACAGATGCAGTTCGAACTCTAAATCAAACATGGTTTGTGCTACCTTCTTGAAACTTGACACAATAAAGTAGTTCTACGTTCTATCTCTAAGGTTTGTTTCCTCTTGTATCTTAAAGCTGGGACTGGCGAATAACACTTATAGTGAAAGGGGTTGCCAAACTTCCAATACACTAGAGTCTCGTGAAATCTCAACATATATTTTTTCATCCAATCTTCATGATACTTTCAAGTAATGATCAGTACACCAATCCCACTTGGATGCCAAAGTTTAGTTCTCCTAGATTGAAGCATTCTTTTGGAGTAAAAGTTTGAATTTTTAGGTTTCACTCTGTTTTCTCCTATATTGACAAATGTAGTTCGAACTCTAAATCAAACACGGTTTGTGCTAGCCCTTGAAACTTGAAACATTAAAGTAGTTCTACATTCTATTTTTATTTTTTGTTTCCTCTGGATGTAGACCTAAGCAGAGACTGACGAAAGACACATTCAATGAAAGACGTTGTTAGGCTGCCAAAATACTACAGGCTCCTGAAATCTCAACATATTTTTTTTTCCGACCTTCATGATAATTTCAAGTAATGAGCAGTACACCAATAAAACGTGGATGTTCAAGTTCCGTTCTCCTAGGTTGAAGCATTCGTTTGCAGTAACAGTTTGAATTTTTAGTTTTCACTCTGTTTTCTCCTATATTGACAGATGTAGTTTGAACTCTAAATCAAACATGGTTTGTGCTAGCTTCTTGAAACTTGACACAATAAAGTAGTTCTACGTTCTATCTCTAAAGTTTGTTTTCTCTTGATGTAGCCTTAAGCAGAGACTGGCGAATAACACTTTCAATGAAAGGCGTTGTTAATCTTCCAAAAAACTACCGTCTACTGAAATCTCAACATATATTTTTTCATCCAATCTTCATGATTCTTTCAAGTATTGATCAGTACACCAATCAAACGTGGATGCCCAAGTTTTGTTCTTCTAGGTTGTAGCATTCGTTTGCAGGAACAGTTAGAAATTATAGGTTTCACTCTGTTTTCTCCTATATTGACAGATGCAGTTAGAACTCTAAATCAAACACGGTTTGTGCTAGCTTCTTGAAACTTGACACAATAAAGTAGTTCTACGTTCTATCTCTAAGGTTTGTTTTCTCTTGTATCCTAAAGCTGGGACTGGCGAATAACACTTATACTGAAAGGGGTTGCCAAACTTCCAACACACTGGAGTCTCGTGAAATCTCAACATATATTTTTTCATCCAATCTTCATGATACTTTCAAGTAATGATCAGTACACCAATCCCACTTGGATGCCAAAGTTTAGTTCTCCTAGATTGAAGCATTCTTTTGGAGTAACAGTTTGAATTTTTAGGTTTCACTCTGTTTTCTCCTATATTGACAAATGTAGTTCGAACTCTAAATCTAACAGGGTTTGTGCTAGCTTCTTGAAACTTGAAACAGTAAAGTAGTTCTACATTCTATTTTTATTTTTTGTTTCCTCTGGATGTAGACCTAAGCAGAGACTGACGAAAGACACATTCAATGAAAGGCGTTGTTAGGCTGCCAAAATACTACAGGCTCCTGAAATCTCAACATATTTTTTTTTCCGACCTTCATGATAATTTCAAGTAATGAGCAGTACACCAATAAAACGTGGATGTTCAAGTTCCGTTCTCCTAGGTTGAAGCATTCGTTTGCAGTAACAGTTTGAATTTTTAATTTTCACACTGTTTTCTCCTATATTGACAGATGCAGTTCGAACTCTAAATCAAACATGGTTTGTGCTAGCTTCTTGAAACTTGACACAATAAAGTAGTTCTACGTTCTATCTCTAAGGTTTGTTTCCTCTTGTATCCTAAAGCTGGGACTGGCGAATAACACTTATACTGAAAGGGGTTGCCAAACTTCCAACACACTAGAGTCTCCTGAAATCTCAACATATATTTTTTCATCCAATCTTCATGATACTTTCAAGTAATGATCAGTACACCAATCCCACTTGGATGCCAAAGTTTAGTTCTCCTAGATTGAAGCATTCTTTTGGAGTAACAGTTTGAATTTTTAGGTTTCACTCTGTTTTCTCCTATATTGACAAATGTAGTTCGAACTCTAAATCAAACAGGGTTTGTGCTAGCTTCTTGAAACTTGAAACAGTAAAGTAGTTCTACATTCTATTTTTATTTTTTGTTTCCTCTGGATGTAGACCTAAGCAGAGACTGACGAAAGACACATTCAATAAAAGGCGTTGTTAGGCTGCCAAAATACTACAGGCTCCTGAAATCTCAACATATTTTTTTTCCGACCTTCATGATAATTTCAAGTAATGAGCAGTACACCAATAAAACGTGGATGTTCAAGTTCCGTTCTCCTAGGTTGAAGCATTCGTTTGCAGTAACAGTTTGAATTTTTAGTTTTCACTCTGTTTTCTCCTATATTGACAGATGCAGTTCGAACTCTAAATCAAACATGGTTTGTGCTAGCTTCTTGAAACTTGACACAATAAAGTAGTTGTACGTTCTATCTCTAAGGTTTGTTTCCTCTTGATGTAGCCTTAAGCAGAGACTGGCGAATAACACTTTCAATGAAAGGCGTTGTTATGCTTCCCAAAAACTACCGTCTCCTGAAATCTCAACATATATCTTTTCATCCAATCTTCATGATTCTTTCAAGTATTGATCAGTACACCAATCAAACGTGGATGCCCAAGTTTTGTTCTTCTAGGTTGTAGCATTCGTTTGCAGGAACAGTTAGAAATTATAGGTTTCACTCTGTTTTCTCCTATATTGACAGATGCAGTTAGAACTCTAAATCAAACACGGTTTGTGCTAGCTTCTTGAAACTTGACACAAGAAAGTAGTTCTACGTTCTATCTCTAAGGTTTGTTTCCTCTTGTATCCTAAAGCTGGGACTGGCGAATAACACTTATACTGAAAGGGGTTGCCAAACTTCCAACACACTAGAGTCTCCTGAAATCTCAACATATATTTTTTCATCCAATCTTCATAATACTTTCAAGTAATGATCAGTACACCAATCCCACTTGGATGCCAAAGTTTAGTTCTCCTAGATTGAAGCATTCTTTTGGAGTAACAGTTTGAATTTTTAGGTTTCACTCTGTTTTCTCCTATATTGACAAATATAGTTCGAACTCTAAATCAAACACGGTTTGTGCTAGCTTCTTGAAACTTGAAACTGTAAAGTAGTTCTACATTCTATTTTTATTTTTTCTTTCCTCTGGATGTAGACCTAAGCAGAGACTGACGAAAGACACATTCAATGAAAGGCGTTGTTAGGCTGCCAAAATACTACCATCTCCTGAAATCTCAACATATTTTTTTTTCCGACCTTCATGATAATTTCAAGTAATGAGCAGTACACCAATAAATCGTGGATGTTCAAGTTTCTTTCTCCTAGGTTGAGGCATTCGTTTGCAGTAACAGTTTGAATTTTAAGTTTTCACTCTGTTTTCTCCTATATTGACAGATGCAGTTCGAACTCTAAATCAAACATGGTTTGTGCTAGCTTCTTGAAACTTGACACAATAAAGTAGTTCTACATTCTATCTCTAAGGTTTGTTTCCTCTTGATGTAGCCTTAAGCAGAGACTGGAGAATAACACTTTCAATGAAAGGCGTTGTTAAGGTTCCAAAAAACTACCGTCTCCTGAAATCTCAACATATATTTTTTCATCCAATCTTCATGATTCTTTCAAGTATTGATCAGTACACCAATCAAACGTGGATGCCCAAGTTTTCTTCTTCTAGGTTGTAGCATTCGTTTGCAGGAACAGTTAGAAATTATAGGTTTCACTCTGTTTTCTCCTATATTGACAGATGCAGTTAGAACGCTAAATCAAACACGGTTTGTGCTAGCTACTTGAAACTTGACACAATAAAGTAGTTCTACGTTCTATCTCTAAGGTTTGTTTGCTCTTGTATCCTAAAGCTGGGACTGGCGAATAACACTTATACTGAAAGGGGTTGCCAAACTTCCAACACACTAGAGTCTCCTGAAATCTCAACATATATTTTTTCATCCAATCTTCATGATACTTTCAAGTTATGATCAGTACACCAATCCCACCTGGATGCCAAAGTTTAGTTCTCCTAGATTGAAGCATTCTTTTGGAGTAACAGTGTGAATTTTTAGGTTTCACTCGGTTTATCCTATATTGACAAATGTAGTTCGAACTCTAAATCAAACACGGTTTGTGCTAGCTTCTTGAAACTTGAAACAGTAAAGTAGTTCTACATTCTGTTTTTATTTTTTGTTTCCTCTGGATGTAGACCTAAGCAGAGACTGACGAAAGACACATTCAATGAAAGGCGTTGTTAGGCTGCCAAAATACTACAGTCTCCTGAAATCTCAACATATTTTTTTTCCGACCTTCATGATAATTTCAAGTAATGAGCAGTACACCAATAAAACGTGGATGTTCAAGTTTCGTTCTCCTAGGTTGAAGCATTCGTTTGCCGTAATAGTTTGAATTTTTAGTTTTCACTCTGTTTTCTCCTATATTGACAGATGCAGTTCGAACTCTAAATCAAACATGGTTTGTGCTAGCTTCTTGAAACTTGACACAATAAAGTAGTTCTACGTTCTATCTCTAAGGTTTGTTTCCTCTTGATGTAGCCTTAAGCAGAGACTGGCGAATAACACTTTCAATGATAGGCGTTGTTAAGCTTCCAAAAAACTACCGTCTCCTGAAATCTCAACATATATTTTTTCATCCAATCTTCATGATTCTTTCAAGTATTGATCAGTACACCAATCAAACGTGGATGCCCAAGTTTTGTTCTTCTAGGTTTTAGCATTCGTTTGCAGGAACAGTTAGAAATTATAGGTTTCACTCTGTTTTCTCCTATATTGACAGATGCACTTAGAACTCTAAATCAAACACGGTTTGTGCTATCTTCTTAAAACTTGACACAATAAAGTAGTTCTACGTTCTATAATTAAGGTTTGTTTCCTCTTGTATCCTAAAGCTGGGACTGGCGAATAACACTTATACTGAAAGGGGTTGCCAAACTTCCAACACACTAGAGTCTCCTGAAATATCAACATATATTTTTTCATCCAATCTTCATGATACTTTCAAGTAATGATCAGTACACCAATTCCACTTGGATGCCAAAGTTTAGTTCTCCTAGATTGAAGCATTCTTTTGGAGTAACAGTTTGAATTTTTAGGTTTCACTCTGTTTTCTCCTATATTGACAAATGTAGTTGGAACTCTAAATCAAACACGGTTTGTGCTAGCTTCTTGAAACTTGAAACAGTAAAGTAGTTCTACATTCTATTTTTATTTTTTCTTTCCTCTGGATGTAGACCTAAGCAGAGACTGACGAAAGACACATTCAATGAAAGGCGTTGTTAGGCTGCCAAAATACTACCATCTCCTGAAATCTCAACATATTTTTTTTTCCGACCTTCATGATAATTTCAAGTAATGAGCAGTACACCAATAAATCGTGGATGTTCAAGTTTCTTTCTTTTAGGTTGAAGCATTCGTTTGCAGTAACAGTTTGAATTTTAAGTTTTCACTCTGTTTTCTCCTATATTGACAGATGCAGTTCGAACTCTAAATCAAACATGGTTTGTGCTAGCTTCTTGAAACTTGACACAATAAAGTAGTTCTACGTTCTATCTCTAAGGTTTGTTTCCTCTTGATGTAGCCTTAAGCAGAGACTGGCGAAAAACACTTTCAATGAAAGGCGTTGTTAAGCTTCCCAAAAACTATCGTCTCCTGAAATCTCAACATACATTTTTTCATCCAATATTCATGATTCTTTCAAGTATTGATCAGTACACCAATCAAACGTGGACGCCCAAGTTTTGTTCTTCTAGGTTGTAGCATTCGTTTGCAGGAAAAGTTAGAAATTATAGGTTTCACTCTGTTTTCTCCTATATTGACAGATGCAGTTAGAACTCTAAATCAAACACGGTTTGTGCTAGCTTCTTGAAACTTGACACAGTAAAGTAGTTCTACGTTCTATCTCTAAGGTTTGTTTCCTCTTGTATCCTAAAGCTGGGACTGGCGAATAACACTTATACTGAAAGGGGTTGCCAAACTTCCAACACACTAGAGTCTCGTGAAATCTCAACATATATTTTTTCATCCAATCTTCATGATACTTTCAAGTAATGATCAGTACACCAATCCCACTTGAATGCCAAAGTTTAGTTCTCCTAGATTGAAGCATTCTTTTGGAGTAACAGTTTGAATTTTTAGGTTTCACTCTGTTTTCTCCTATATTGACAAATGTAGTTCGAACTCTCAATCAAACACGGTTTGTGCTAGCTTCTTGAAACTTGAAACAGTAAAGTAGTTCTACATTCTATTTTTACTTTTTGTTTCCTCTGGATGTAGACCTAAGCAGAGACAGACCAAAGACAAATTCAATGAAAGGCGTTGTTAGTCTGCCAAAATACTACAGGCTCCTGAAATCTCAACATATTTTTTTTTCCGAACTTCATGATAATTTCAAGTAATGAGCAGTACACCAATAAAACGTGGATGTTCAAGTTCCGTTCTCCTAGGATGAAGCATTCGTTTGCAGTAACAGTTTGAATTTTTAGTTTTCACTCTGTTTTCTCCTATATTGACAGATGCAGTTCGAACTCTAAATCAAACATGGTTTGTGCTAGCTTCTTGAAACTTGACACAATAAAGTAGTTCTACATTCTATCTCTAAGGTTTGTTTCCTCTTGATGTAGCCTTAAGCAGAGACTGGCGAATAACACTTTCAATGAAAGGCGTTGTTAAGCTTCCAAAAAACTACAGTCTCCTGAAATCTCAACATATATTTTTTCATCCAATCTTCATGATTCTTTCAAGTATTGATCAGTACACCAATCAAACGTGGATGCCCAAGTTTTGTTCTTCTAGGTTGTAGCATTCGTTTGCAGGAACAGTTAGAAATTATAGGTTTCAATCTGCTTTCTCCTATATTGACAGATGCAGTTAGAACTCTAAATCAAACACGGTTTGTGCTAGCTTCTTGAAACTTGACACAATAAAGTAGTTCTACGTTCTATCTCTAAGGTTTGTTTCCTCTTGTATCCTAAAGCTGGGACTGGCGAATAACACTTATACTGAAAGGGGTTGCCAAACTTCCAACACACTAGAGTCTCCTGAAATCTCAACATATATTTTTTCATTCAATCTTCATGATACTTTCAAGTAATGATCAGTACACGAATCCCACGTGGATGCCAACGTTTAGTTCTCCTAGATTGAAGCATTCTTTTGGAGTAACAGTTTGAATTTTTAGATTTCACTCTGTTTTCTCCTATATTGACAAATGTAGTTCGAACTCTAAATCAAACACGGTTTGTGCTAGCTTCTTGAAACTTGAAACAGTAAAGTAGCTCTACATTTTTTTTTTATTTTTTCTTTCCTCTGGATGTAGACCTAAGCAGAGACTGACGAAAGACACATTCAATGAAAGGCGTTGTTAGGCTGCCAAAATACTACAGGCTCCTGAAATCTCAACATATTTTTTTTCCGACCTTCATGATAATTTCAAGTAATGAGCAGTACACCAATAAAACGTGGATGTTCAAGTTTCGTTCTCCTAGGTTGAAGCCCTCGTTTGCAGTAACAGTTTGAATTTTTAGTTTTCACTCTGTTTTCTCCTATATTGACAGATGCAGTTCGAACTCTAAATCAAACATGGTTTGTGCTAGCTTCTTGAAACTTGACACAATAAAGTAGTTCTACGTTCTATCTCTAAGGCTTGTTTCCTCTTGATGTAGCCTTAAGCAGAGACTGGCGAATAACACTTTCAATGAAAGGCGATGTTAAGCTTCCCAAAAACTACCGTCTCCTGAAATCTCAACATATATTTTTTCATCCAATCTTCATGATTCTTTCAAGTATTGATCAGTACACCAATCAAACGTGGATGCCCAAGTTTTGTTCTTCTAGGTTGTAGCATTCGTTTGCAGGAACAGTTAGAAATTATAGGTTTCACTCTGTTTTCTCCTATATTGACAGATGCAGTTAGAACTCTAAATCAAACACGGTTTGTGCTAGCTTCTTGAAACTTGACACAGTAAAGTAGTTCTACGTTCTATCTCTATGGTTTGTTTTCCCTTTATCCTAAAGCTGGGACTGGCGAATAACACTTATACTGAAAAAGGTTGCCAAACTTCCAACACACTAGAGTCTCCTGAAATCTCAACATATATTTTTTAATCCAATCTTCAAGATACTTTCAAGTAATGATCAGTACACCAATCCCACTTGAATGCCAAAATTTAGTTCTCCTAGATTGAAGCATTCTTTTGGAGTAACAGTGTGAATTTTTAGGTTTCACTCTGTTTTCTCCTATATTGACAAATGTAGTTCGAACTCTAAATCAAACACGGTTTGTGCTAGCTTCTTGAAACTTGAAACAGTAAAGTAGTTGTACATTCTATTTTTATTTTTTGTTCCCTCTGGATGTAGAACTAAGCAGAGACTTTTGAAAGACACATTCAATGAAAGGCGTTGTTAGGCTTTCAAAATACTACAGTCTCCTGAAATCTCAACATATTTTTTTTTTCCGACCTTCATGATAATTTCAAGTAATGAGCAGTACACCAATAAAACGTGGATGTTCAAGTTCCGTTCTCCTAGGTTGAAGCATTCGTTTGCAGTAACAGTTTGAATTTTTAGTTTTCACTCTGTTTTCTCCCCTATTGACAGATGCAGTTCGAACTCTAAATCAAACATGGTTTGTGCTAGCTTCTTGAAACTTGACACAATAAAGTAGTTCTATGTTCTATCTCTAAGGTTTGTTTCCTCTTGATGTAGCCTTAAGCAGAGACTGGCGAATAACCCTTTCAATGAAAGGCGTTGTTAAGCTTCCAAAAAACTACCGTCTCCTGAAATCTCAACATATATTTTTTCATCCAATCGTCATGATTCTTTCAAGTATTGATCAGTACACCAATTAAACGTGGATGCCCAAGTTTTGTTCTTCTAGGTTGTAGCATTCGTTTGCAGGAACAGTTAGAAATTATAGGTTTCACTCTGTTTTCTCCTATATTGACAGATGCAGTTAGAACTCTAAATCAAACACGGTTTGTGCTAGCTTCTTGAAACTTGACACAATAAAGTAGTTCTACGTTCTATCTCTAAGGTTTGTTTCCTCTTGTATCCTAAAGCTGGGACTGGCGAATAACACTTATACTGAAAGGGGTTGCCATACTTCCAACACACTAGAGTCTCCTGAAATCTCAACATATATTTTTTCATCCAATCTTCATGATACTTTCAAGTAATGATCAGTACACCAATCCCACTTGGATGCCAAATTTAGTTCTCCTAGATTGAAGCATTCTTTTGGAGTAACAGTTTGAATTTTTAGGTTTCACTCTGTTTCCTCCTATATTGACAAATGTAGTTCGAACTCTAAATCAAACAGGGTTTGTGCTAGCTTCTTGAAACTTGAAACAGTAAAGTAGTTCTACATTCTATTTTTACTTTTTGTTTCCTCTGGATGTAGACCTAAGCAGAGACTGACCACAGACACATTCAATGAAAGGCGTTGTTAGGCTGCCAAAATACTACAGGCTCCTGAAATCTCAACATATTTTTTTTCCCGAACTTCATGATAATTTCAAGTAATGAGCAGTACACCAATAAAACGTGGATGTTCAAGTTCCGTTCTCCTAGGTTGAAGCATTCGTTTGCAGTAACAGTTTGAATTTTTAGTTTTCACTCTGTTTTCTCCTATATTGACAGATGCATTTCGAACTCTAAATCAAACATGGTTTGTGCTAGCTTCTTGAAACTTGACACAATAAAGTAGTTCTACATTCTATCTCTAAGGTTTGTTTCCTCTTGATGTAGCCTTAAGCAGAGACTGGCGAAAAACACTTTCAATTAAAGGCGTTGTTAAGCTTCCAAAAAACTACCGTCTCCTGAAATCTCAACATGCATTTTTTCATCCAATCTTCATGATTCTTTCAAGTATTGATCAGTACACCAATCAAACGTGGATGCCCAAGTTTTGTTCTTCTAGGTTGTAGCATTCGTTTGCAGGAACAGTTAGAAATTATAGGTTTCACTCTGTTTTCTCCTATATTGACAGATGCAGTTAGAATTCTAAATCAAACACGGTTTGTGCTAGCTTCTTGAAACTTGACACAATAAAGTACTTCTACGTTCTATCACTAAGGTTTGTTTCCTCTAGTATCCTAAAGCTGGGACTGGCGAATAACACTTTTACTGAAAGGGGTTGCCATACTTCCAACACACTAGAGTCTCCTGAAATCTCAACATATATTTTTTCATCCAATCTTCATGATACTTTCAAGTAATGATCAGTACACCAATCCCACTTGGATGCCAAAGTTTAGTTCTCCTATATTGAAGCATTATTTTGGAGTAACAGTTTGAATTTTTAGGTTTCACTATGTTTTCTCCTATATTGACAAATGTAGTTTGAACTCTAAATCAAACACGGTTTGTGCTAGCTTCTTGAAACTTGAAACAGTAAAGTAGTTCTACATTCTATTTTTATATTTTGTTTCCTCTGGATTAGAACTAAGCAGTGACTGACGAAAGACACATTCAATGAAAGGCGTTGTTAGGCTGCCAAAATACTACAGGCTCCTGAAATCTCAACATATTTTTTTTTTCCGACCTTCATGATAATTTCACGTAATGAGCAGTACACCAATAAAACGTGGATGTTCAAGTTCCGTTCTCCTAGGTTGAAGCATTCGTTTGCAGTAACAGTTTGAATTTTTAGTTTTCACTCTGTTTTCTCCTATATTGACAGATGCAGTTCGAACTCTAAATCAAACATGGTTTGTGCTAGGTTCTTGAAACTTGACACAATAAAGTAGTTCTATGTTCTATCTCTAAGGTTTGTTTCCTCTTGATGAAGCCTTAAGCAGAGACTGGCGAATAACACTTTCAATGAAAGGCGTTGTTAAGCTTCCAAAAAACTACAGTCTCCTGAAATCTCAACATACATTTTTTCATCCAATCTTCATGATTCTTTCAAGTATTGATCAGTACACCAATCAAACGTGGATGCCCAAGTTTTGTTCTTCTAGGTTGTAGCATTCGTTTGCAGGAACAGTTAGAAATTATAGGTTTCACTCTGTTTTCTCCTATATTGACAGATGCAGTTAGAACTCTAAATCAAACACGGTTTGTGCTAGCTTCTTGAAACTTGACACAATAAAGTAGTTCTACGTTCTATCTCTAAGGTTTGTTTCCTCTTGTATCCTAAAGCTGGGACTGGCGAATAACACTTATACTGAAAGGGGTTGCAAAACTTCCAACACACTAGAGTCTCGTGAAAACTCAACATATATTTTTTCATCCAATCTTCATGATACTTTCAAGTAATGATCAGTACACCAATCCCACTTGGATGCCAATGTTTAGTTCTCCTAGATTGAAGCATTCTTTTGGAGTAACAGTTTGAATTTTTAGGTTTCACTCTGTTTTCTCCTATATTGACAAATGTAGTTCGAACTCTAAATCAAACACGGTTTGTGCTAGCTTCTTGAAACTTGAAACAGTAAAGTAGTTCTACATTCTATTTTTACTTTTTGTTTCCTCTGGATGTAGACCTAAGCAGAGACTGACCAAAGACACATTCAATGAAAGGCGTTGTTAGGCTGCCAAAATACTACAGGCTCCTGAAATCTCAACATATTTTTTTTTCCGAACTTCATGATAATTTCAAGTAATGAGCAGTACACCAATAAAACGTGGATGTTCAAGTTCCGTTCTCCTAGGTTGAAGCATTCGTTTGCAGTAACAGTTTGAATTTTTAGTTTTCACTCTGTTTTCTCCTATATTGACAGATGCAGTTCGAACTCTAAATCAAACATGGTTTGTGCTAGCTTCTTGAAACTTGACACAATAAAGTAGTTCTACATTCTATCTCTAAGGTTTGTTTCCTCTTGATGAAGCCTTAAGCAGAGACTGGCGAATAACACTTTCAATGAAAGGCGTTGTTAAGCTTCCAAAAAACTACCGACTCCTGAAATCTCAACATGCATTTTTTCATCCAATCTTCATGATTATTTCAAGTATTGATCAGTACACCAATCAAACGTGGATGCCCAAGTTTTGTTCTTCTAGGTTGTAGCATTCGTTTGCAGGAACAGTTAGAAATTATAGGTTTCACTCTGTTTTCTCCTATATTGACAGATGCAGTTAGAACTCTAAATCAAACACGGTTTGTGCTAGCTTCTTGAAACTTGACACAATAAAGTAGTTCTACGTTCTATCTCTAAGGTTTGTTTCCTCTTGTATCCTAAAGCTGGGACTGGCGAATAACACTTATACTGAAAGGTGTTGCCATACTTCCAACACACTAGAGTCTCCTGAAATCTCAACATATATTTTTTCATCCAATCTTCATGATACTTTCAAGTAATGATCAGTACACCAATCCCACTTTGATGCCAAATTTAGTTCTCCTAGATTGAAGCATTCTTTTGGAGTAACAGTTTGCATTTTTAGGTTTCACTCTGTTTCCTCCTATATTGACAAATGTAGTTCGAACTCTAAATCAAACAGGGTTTGTGCTAGCTTCTTGAAACTTGAAACAGTAAAGTAGTTCTACATTCTATTTTTACTTTTTGTTTCCTCTGGATGTAGACCTAAGCAGAGACTGACCACAGACACATTCAATGAAAGGCGTTGTTAGGCTGCCAAAATACTACAGGCTCCTGAAATCTCAACATATTTTTTTTCCCGAACTTCATGATAATTTCAAGTAATGAGCAGTACACCAATAAAACGTGGATGTTCAAGTTCCGTTCTCCTAGGTTGAAGCATTCGTTTGCAGTAACAGTTTGAATTTTTAGTTTTCACTCTGTTTTCTCCTATATTGACAGATGCATTTCGAACTCTAAATCAAACATGGTTTGTGCTAGCTTCTTGAAACTTGACACAATAAAGTAGTTCTACATTCTATCTCTAAGGTTTGTTTCCTCTTGATGTAGCCTTAAGCAGAGACTGGCGAAAAACACTTTCAATTAAAGGCGTTGTTAAGCTTCCAAAAAACTACCGTCTCCTGAAATCTCAACATGCATTTTTTCATCCAATCTTCATGATTCTTTCAAGTATTGATCAGTACACCAATCAAACGTGGATGCCCAAGTTTTGTTCTTCTAGGTTGTAGCATTCGTTTGCAGGAACAGTTAGAAATTATAGGTTTCACTCTGTTTTCTCCTATATTGACAGATGCAGTTAGAATTCTAAATCAAACACGGTTTGTGCTAGCTTCTTGAAACTTGACACAATAAAGTACTTCTACGTTCTATCACTAAGGTTTGTTTCCTCTAGTATCCTAAAGCTGGGACTGGCGAATAACACTTTTACTGAAAGGGGTTGCCATACTTCCAACACACTAGAGTCTCCTGAAATCTCAACATATATTTTTTCATCCAATCTTCATGATACTTTCAAGTAATGATCAGTACACCAATCCCACTTGGATGCCAAAGTTTAGTTCTCCTATATTGAAGCATTATTTTGGAGTAACAGTTTGAATTTTTAGGTTTCACTATGTTTTCTCCTATATTGACAAATGTAGTTTGAACTCTAAATCAAACACGGTTTGTGCTAGCTTCTTGAAACTTGAAACAGTAAAGTAGTTCTACATTCTATTTTTATATTTTGTTTCCTCTGGATTAGAACTAAGCAGTGACTGACGAAAGACACATTCAATGAAAGGCGTTGTTAGGCTGCCAAAATACTACAGGCTCCTGAAATCTCAACATATTTTTTTTTTCCGACCTTCATGATAATTTCACGTAATGAGCAGTACACCAATAAAACGTGGATGTTCAAGTTCCGTTCTCCTAGGTTGAAGCATTCGT
The DNA here is from genome assembly GCF_048772815.1 of Callospermophilus lateralis. Taxonomy (NCBI): domain Eukaryota; kingdom Metazoa; phylum Chordata; class Mammalia; order Rodentia; family Sciuridae; genus Callospermophilus; species Callospermophilus lateralis. Next base: position 18,614 of record NW_027510237.1, read on the forward strand.
TTGCAGTAACAGTTTGAATTTTTAGTTTTCACTCTGTTTTCTCCTATATTGACAGATGCAGTTCGAACTCTAAATCAAACATGGTTTGTGCTAGGTTCTTGAAACTTGACACAATAAAGTAGTTCTATGTTCTATCTCTAAGGTTTGTTTCCTCTTGATGAAGCCTTAAGCAGAGACTGGCGAATAACACTTTCAATGAAAGGCGTTGTTAAGCTTCCAAAAAACTACAGTCTCCTGAAATCTCAACATACATTTTTTCATCCAATCTTCATGATTCTTTCAAGTATTGATCAGTACACCAATCAAACGTGGATGCCCAAGTTTTGTTCTTCTAGGTTGTAGCATTCGTTTGCAGGAACAGTTAGAAATTATAGGTTTCACTCTGTTTTCTCCTATATTGACAGATGCAGTTAGAACTCTAAATCAAACACGGTTTGTGCTAGCTTCTTGAAACTTGACACAATAAAGTAGTTCTACGTTCTATCTCTAAGGTTTGTTTCCTCTTGTATCCTAAAGCTGGGACTGGCGAATAACACTTATACTGAAAGGGGTTGCAAAACTTCCAACACACTAGAGTCTCGTGAAAACTCAACATATATTTTTTCATCCAATCTTCATGATACTTTCAAGTAATGATCAGTACACCAATCCCACTTGGATGCCAATGTTTAGTTCTCCTAGATTGAAGCATTCTTTTGGAGTAACAGTTTGAATTTTTAGGTTTCACTCTGTTTTCTCCTATATTGACAAATGTAGTTCGAACTCTAAATCAAACACGGTTTGTGCTAGCTTCTTGAAACTTGAAACAGTAAAGTAGTTCTACATTCTATTTTTACTTTTTGTTTCCTCTGGATGTAGACCTAAGCAGAGACTGACCAAAGACACATTCAATGAAAGGCGTTGTTAGGCTGCCAAAATACTACAGGCTCCTGAAATCTCAACATATTTTTTTTTCCGAACTTCATGATAATTTCAAGTAATGAGCAGTACACCAATAAAACGTGGATGTTCAAGTTCCGTTCTCCTAGGTTGAAGCATTCGTTTGCAGTAACAGTTTGAATTTTTAGTTTTCACTCTGTTTTCTCCTATATTGACAGATGCAGTTCGAACTCTAAATCAAACATGGTTTGTGCTAGCTTCTTGAAACTTGACACAATAAAGTAGTTCTACATTCTATCTCTAAGGTTTGTTTCCTCTTGATGAAGCCTTAAGCAGAGACTGGCGAATAACACTTTCAATGAAAGGCGTTGTTAAGCTTCCAAAAAACTACCGACTCCTGAAATCTCAACATGCATTTTTTCATCCAATCTTCATGATTATTTCAAGTATTGATCAGTACACCAATCAAACGTGGATGCCCAAGTTTTGTTCTTCTAGGTTGTAGCATTCGTTTGCAGGAACAGTTAGAAATTATAGGTTTCACTCTGTTTTCTCCTATATTGACAGATGCAGTTAGAACTCTAAATCAAACACGGTTTGTGCTAGCTTCTTGAAACTTGACACAATAAAGTAGTTCTACGTTCTATCTCTAAGGTTTGTTTCCTCTTGTATCCTAAAGCTGGGACTGGCGAATAACACTTATACTGAAAGGTGTTGCCATACTTCCAACACACTAGAGTCTCCTGAAATCTCAACATATATTTTTTCATCCAATCTTCATGATACTTTCAAGTAATGATCAGTACACCAATCCCACTTTGATGCCAAATTTAGTTCTCCTAGATTGAAGCATTCTTTTGGAGTAACAGTTTGCATTTTTAGGTTTCACTCTGTTTCCTCCTATATTGACAAATGTAGTTCGAACTCTAAATCAAACAGGGTTTGTGCTAGCTTCTTGAAACTTGAAACAGTAAAGTAGTTCTACATTCTATTTTTACTTTTTGTTTCCTCTGGATGTAGACCTAAGCAGAGACTGACCACAGACACATTCAATGAAAGGCGTTGTTAGGCTGCCAAAATACTACAGGCTCCTGAAATCTCAACATATTTTTTTTCCCGAACTTCATGATAATTTCAAGTAATGAGCAGTACACCAATAAAACGTGGATGTTCAAGTTCCGTTCTCCTAGGTTGAAGCATTCGTTTGCAGTAACAGTTTGAATTTTTAGTTTTCACTCTGTTTTCTCCTATATTGACAGATGCATTTCGAACTCTAAATCAAACATGGTTTGTGCTAGCTTCTTGAAACTTGACACAATAAAGTAGTTCTACATTCTATCTCTAAGGTTTGTTTCCTCTTGATGTAGCCTTAAGCAGAGACTGGCGAAAAACACTTTCAATTAAAGGCGTTGTTAAGCTTCCAAAAAACTACCGTCTCCTGAAATCTCAACATGCATTTTTTCATCCAATCTTCATGATTCTTTCAAGTATTGATCAGTACACCAATCAAACGTGGATGCCCAAGTTTTGTTCTTCTAGGTTGTAGCATTCGTTTGCAGGAACAGTTAGAAATTATAGGTTTCACTCTGTTTTCTCCTATATTGACAGATGCAGTTAGAATTCTAAATCAAACACGGTTTGTGCTAGCTTCTTGAAACTTGACACAATAAAGTACTTCTACGTTCTATCACTAAGGTTTGTTTCCTCTTGTATCCTAAAGCTGGGACTGGCGAATAACACTTATACTGAAAGGGGTTGCAAAACTTCCAACACACTAGAGTCTCGTGAAAACTCAACATATATTTTTTCATCCAATCTTCATGATACTTTCAAGTAATGATCAGTACACCAATCCCACTTGGATGCCAATGTTTAGTTCTCCTAGATTGAAGCATTCTTTTGGAGTAACAGTTTGAATTTTTAGGTTTCACTCTGTTTTCTCCTATATTGACAAATGTAGTTCGAACTCTAAATCAAACACGGTTTGTGCTAGCTTCTTGAAACTTGAAACAGTAAAGTAGTTCTACATTCTATTTTTACTTTTTGTTTCCTCTGGATGTAGACCTAAGCAGAGACTGACCAAAGACACATTCAATGAAAGGCGTTGTTAGGCTGCCAAAATACTACAGGCTCCTGAAATCTCAACATATTTTTTTTTCCGAACTTCATGATAATTTCAAGTAATGAGCAGTACACCAATAAAACGTGGATGTTCAAGTTCCGTTCTCCTAGGTTGAAGCATTCGTTTGCAGTAACAGTTTGAATTTTTAGTTTTCACTCTGTTTTCTCCTATATTGACAGATGCAGTTCGAACTCTAAATCAAACATGGTTTGTGCTAGCTTCTTGAAACTTGACACAATAAAGTAGTTCTACATTCTATCTCTAAGGTTTGTTTCCTCTTGATGAAGCCTTAAGCAGAGACTGGCGAATAACACTTTCAATGAAAGGCGTTGTTAAGCTTCCAAAAAACTACCGACTCCTGAAATCTCAACATGCATTTTTTCATCCAATCTTCATGATTATTTCAAGTATTGATCAGTACACCAATCAAACGTGGATGCCCAAGTTTTGTTCTTCTAGGTTGTAGCATTCGTTTGCAGGAACAGTTAGAAATTATAGGTTTCACTCTGTTTTCTCCTATATTGACAGATCCAGTTAGAATTCTAAATCAAACACGGTTTGTACTAGCTTCTTGAAACTTGACACAATAAAGTACTTCTACGTTCTATCACTAAGGTTTGTTTCCTCTTGTATCCTAAAGCTGGGACTGGCGAATAACACTTACACTGAAAGGTGTTGCCATACTTCCAACACACTAGAGTCTCCTGAAATCTCAACATATTTTTTTTTCCGAACTTCATGATAATTTCAAGTAATGAGCAGTACACCAATAAAACGTGGATGTTCAAGTTTCGTTCTCCTAGGTTGAAGCATTCGTTTGCAGTAACAGTTTGAATTTTTAGTTTTCACTCTGTTTTCTCCTATATTGACAGATGCAGTTCAAACTCTAAATCAAACATCGTTTGTGCTAGCTTCTTGAAACTGGACACAATAAAGTAGTTCTACATTCTATCTCTAAGGTTTGTTTCCTCTTGATGTAGCCTTAAGCAGAGACTGGCGAATAACACTTTCAATGAAAGGCGTTGTTAAGCTTCCAAAAAACTACTGTCTCCTGAAATCTCAACATGCATTTTTTCATCCAAACTTCATGATTCTTTCAAGTATTGATCAGTACACCAATCAAACGTGGATGCCCAAGTTTTGTTCTTCTAGGTTGTAGCATTCGTTTGCAGGAACAGTTAGAAATTATAGGTTTCACTCTGTTTTCTCCTATATTGACAGATGCAGTTAGAACTCTAAATCAAACACGGTTTGTGCTAGCTTCTTGAAACTTGACACAATAAAGTAGTTCTACGTTCTATCTCTAAGGTTTGTTTCCTCTTGTATCCTAAAGCTGGGACTGGCGAATAACACTTATACTGAAAGGGGTTGCCAAACTTCCAACACACTAGAGTCTCCTGAAATCTCAACATATATTTTTTCATCCAATCTTCATGATACTTTCAAGTAATGATCAGTACACCAATCCCACTTGGATGCCAAAGTTTAGTTCTCCTAGATTGAAGCATTCTTTTGGAGTAACAGTTTGAATTTTTAGGTTTCACTCTGTTTTCTCCTATATTGACAAATATAGTTCGAACTCTAAATCAAACACGGTTTGTGCTAGCTTCTTGAAACTTGAAACAGTAAAGTAGTTCTATATTCTATATTTATTTTTTGTTTCCTCTGGATGTAGACCTAAGCAGAGACTCACGAAAGACACATTCAATGAAAGGCGTTGTTAGGCTGCCAAAATACTTCAGTCTCCTGAAATCTCAACATATTTTTTTTTTCGACCTTCATGATAATTTCAAGTAATGAGCAGTACACCAATAAACGTGGATGTTCAAGTTTCGTTCTCCTAGGTTGAAGCAGTCGTTTGCAGTAACAGTTTTAATTTTTAGTTTTCACTCTGTTTTCTCCTATATTGACAGATGCAGTTCGAACTCTAAATCAAACATGGTTTGTGCTAGCTTCTTGAGACTTGACACAATAATGTAGTTCTACGTTCTATCTCTAAGGTTTGTTTCCTCTTGATGTAGCCTTAAGCAGAGACTGGCGAATAACACTTTCAATGAAAGGCGTTGTTAAGCTTCCAAAAAACTACCGTCTCCTGAAATCTCAACATATATTTTTTCATCCAATCTTCATGATTCTTTCAAGTATTGATCAGTACACCAATCAAACGTGGATGCCCAAGTTTTGTTCTTCTAGGTTGTAGCATTCGTTTGCAGGAACAGTTAGAAATTATAGGTTTCACTCTGTTTTCTCCTATATTGACAGATGCAGTTAGAACTCTAAATCAAACACCGTTTGCGCTAGCTTCTTGAAACTTGACTCAATAAAGTAGTTCTACGTTCTATCTCTAAGGTTTGTTTCCTCTTGTATCCTAACGCTGGGACTGGCGAATAACACTTATACTGAAAGGGGTTGCCAAACTTCCAACACACTAGAGTCTCCTGAAATCTCAACATATATATTTTCATCCAATCTTCATGATACTTTCAAGTAATGATCAGTACACCAATCCCACTTTGATGCCAAAGTTTAGTTCTCCTAGATTGAAGCATTCTTTTGGAGTAACAGTTTGAATTTTTAGGTTTCATTCTGTTTTCTCCTATATTGACAAATGTAGTTCGAACTCTAAATCAAACACGGTTTGTGCTAGCTTCTTGAAACTTGAAACAGTAAAGTAGTTCTACATTCTATTTTTATTATTTATTTCCTCTGCATGTAGACCTAAGCAGAGACTGACGAAAGACACATTCAATGAAAGGCGTTGTTAGGCTGCCAAAATATACAGTCTCCTGAAATCTCAACATATTTTTTTTTCCGACCTTCATGATGATTTCAAGTAATGAGCAGTACACCAATAAAAGGTGGATGTTCAAGTTTCGTTCTCCTAGCTTGAAGCATTCCTTTGCAGTAACAGTTTGAATTTTTAGTTTTCACTCTGTTTTCTCCTATATTGACAGATGCAGTTCGAACTCTAAATCAAACATGGTTTGTGATAGCTTCTTGAAAATTGACACAATAAATTAGTTCTACGTTCTATCTCTAAGGTTTGTTTCCTCTTGATGTAGCCTTAAGCAGAGACTGGCTAATAACACTTTCAATGAAAGGCGTTGTTAAGCTTCCAAAAAACTACAGTCTCCTGAAATCTCAACATATATGTTTTCATCCAATCTTCATGATTCTTTCTAGTATTGATCAGTACACCAATCAAACGTGTATGCCCAAGTTTTGTTCTTCTACGTTGTAGCATTCGTTTGCAGGAACAGTTAGAAATTATAGGTTTCACTCTGTTTTCTCCTATATTGACAGATACAGTTAGAACTCTAAATCAAACACGGTTTGTGCTAGCTTCTTGAAACTAGACACAATAAAGTAGTTCTACGTTCTATCTCTAAGGTTTGTTTCCTCTTGTATCCTAAAGCTGGAACTGGCGAATAACATTTATACTGAAAGGGGTTGCCAAACTTCCAACACACTAGAGTCTCCTGAAATCTCAACATATATTTTTTCATCCAATCTTCATGATACTTTCAAGTAATGATCAGTACACCAATCCCACTTGGATGCCAAAGTTTAGTTCTCCTAGATTGAAGCATTCTTTTGGAGTAACTGTTTGAATTTTTAGGTTTCACTCTGTTTTCTCCAATATTGACAAATGTAGTTCGAACTCTAAATCAAACACGGTTTGTGCTAGCTTCTTGAAACTTGAAACAGTAAAGTAGTTCTACATTCTATTTTTATTTTTTGTTTCCTCTGCATGTAGACCTAAGCAGAGACTGACGAAAGACACATTCAATGAAAGGCGTTGTTAGGCTGCCAAAATACTACAGTCTCCTGAAATCTCAACATATTTTTTTTTTCCGACCTTCATGATGATTTCAAGTAATGAGCAGTACACCAATAAAACGTGGATGTTCAAGTTTCGTTCTCCTAGGTTGAAGCATTCGTTTGCAGTAACAGTTTTAATTTTTAGTTTTCACTCTGTTTTCTCCTCTATTGACAGATGCAGTTCGAACTCTAAATCAAACATGGTTTGTGCCAGCTTCTTGAAACTTGACACAATAAAGTAGTTCTACGTTCTATCTCTAAGGTTTGTTTCCTCTTGATGTAGCCTTAAGCAGAGACTGGCGAATAACACTTTCAATGAAAGACGTTGTTAAGCTTCCAAAGAATTACCGTCTCCTGAAATCTCAACATATATTTTTTCATCCAATCTTTATGATTCTTTCAAGTATTGATCGGTCCACCAATCAAACGTGGATTCCCAAGTTTTGTTCTTCTAGGTTGTAGCATTCGTTTGCAGGAACAGTTAGAAATTATAGGTTTCACTCTTTTTTCTCCTATATTGACAGATGCAGTTAGAACTCTAAATCAAACACCGTTTGTGCTAGCTTCTTGAAACTTGACTCAATAAAGTAGTTCTACGTTCTATCTCTAAGGTTTGTTTCCTCTTGTATCCTAAAGCTGGGACTGGCGAATAACACTTATACTGAAAGGGGTTGCCAAACTTCCAACACACTAGAGTCTCCTGAAATCTCAACATATATTTTTTCATCCAATCTTCATGATACTTTCAAGTAATGATCAGTACACCAATCCCACTTGGATCCCAAAGTTTAGTTCTCCTAGATTGAAGCATTCTTTTGGAGTACCAGTTTGAATTTTTAGGTTTCACTCTGTTTTCTCCAATATTGACAAATGTAGTTCGAACTCTAAATCAAACACGGTTTGGGCTAGCTTCTTGTAACTTGAAACAGTAAAGTAGTTCTACATTCTATTTTTATTATTTATTTCCTCTGCATGTAGACCTAAGCAGAGACTAATGAAAGACACATTCAATGAAAGGCGTTGTTAGGCTGCCAAAATACTACAGTCTCCTGAAATCTAAAAATATTTTTTTTTCCGACCTTCATGATGATTTCAAGTAATGAGCAGTACACCAATAAAACGTGGACATTCAAGTTTCGTTCTCCTAGCTTGAAGCATTCGTTTGCAGTAACAGTTTGAATTTTTAGTTTTCACTCTGTTTTCTCCTATATTGACAGATGCAGTTCGAACTCTAAATCAAACATGGTTTGTGCTAGCTTCTTGAAACTTGACACAATAAAGTAGTTCAACGTTCTATCTCTAAGGTTTGTTTCCTCTTGATGTAGCCTTAAGCAGAGACTGGCGAATAACACTTTCAATGAAAGGTGTTGTTAAGCTGCCAAAAAACTACCGTCTCCTGAAATCTCAACATTTATTTTTTCATCCAATCTTCATGATTCTTTCAAGTATTGATCAGTACACCAATCAAATGTGATTGCCCAAGTTTTGTTCTTCTAGGTTGTAGCATTCGTTTGCAGGAACAGTTAGAAATTATAGGTTTCACTCTGTTTTCTCCTATATTGACAGATGCAGTTAGAACTCTAAATCAAACACGGTTTGTGCTAGCTTCTTGAAACTTGACACAATAAAGTAGTTCTACGTTCTATCTCTAAGGTTTGTTTCCTCTTGTATCCTAAAGCTGGAACTGGCGAATAACTCTTATACAGAAAGGGGTTGCCAAACTTCCAACACACTAGAGTCTCCTGAAATCTCAACATATATTTTTTCATCCAATCTTCATGATACTTTCAAGTAATGATCAGTACACCAATCCCACTTGGATGCCAAAGTTTAGTTCTCCTAGATTGAAGCATTCTTTTGGAGTAACAGTTTGAATTTTTAGGTTTCACTCTGTTTTCTCCAATATTGACAAATGTAGTTGGAACACTAAATCAAACACGGTTTGTGCTAGCTTCTTGAAACTTGAAACAGTAAAGTAGTTCTACATTCTATTTTTATTTTTTGTTTCCTCTGCATGTAGACCTAAGCAGAGACTGACGAAAGACACATTCAATGAAAGGCGTTGTTAGGCTGCCAAAATACTACAGTCTCCTGAAATCTCAACATATTTTTTTTTCCGACCTTCATGATGATTTCAAGTAATGAGCAGTACACCAATAAAACGTGGAGGTTCAAGTTTCGTTCTCCTAGGTTGAAGCATTCGTTTGCAGTAACAGTTTATATTTTAGTTTTCACTCTGTTTTCTCCTCTATTGACAGATGCAGTTCGAACTCTAAATCAAACATGGTTTGTGCTAGCTTCTTGAAACTTGACACAATAAAGTAGTTCTACGTTCTATCTCTAAGGTTTGTTTCCTCTTGATGTAGCCTTAAGCAGAGACTGGTGAATAATACTTTCAATGAAAGACGTTGTTAAGCTTCCAAAAAATTACCGTCTCCTGAAATCTCAACATATATTTTTTCATCCAATCTTCATGATTCTTTCAAGTATTGATCAGTACACCAATCAAACGTGGATTCCCAAGTTTTGTTCTTCTAGGTTGTAGCATTCGTTTGCAGGAACAGTTTGAATTTTTAGTTTTCACTCTGTTTTCTCCTATATTGACAGATGCAGTTAGAACTCTAAATCAAACACGGTTTGTGCTAGCTTCTTGAAACTTGACACAATAAAGTAGTTCTACGTTCTATCTCTAAGGTTTGTTTCCTCTTGTATCCTACAGCTGGGACTGGCGAATAACACTTATACTGAAAGGGGTTGCCAAACTTCCAACACATTAGAGTCTCCTGAAATCTCAACATATATTTTTTCATCCTATCTTCATGATACTCTCAAGTAATGATCAGTACACCAATCCCACTTGGATGCCAAAGTTTACTTCTCCTAGATTGAAGCATTCTTTTGGAGTAACAGTTTGAATTTTTAGGTTTCACTCTGTTTTCTCCTATATTGACAAATGTAGTTCGAACTCTAAATCAAACACGGTTTGTGCTAGCTTCTTGAAACTTGAAACAGTAAAGTAGTTCTACATTCTATTTTTATTTTTTGTTTCCTCTGCATGTAGTCCTAAGCAGAGACTGACGAAAGACACATTCAATGAAAGGCGTTGTTAGGCTGCCAAAATACTACAGTCTCCTGAAATCTCAAAATATTTTTTTTTCCGACTTTCATGATGATTTCAAGTAATGAGCAGTACACCAATAAAACGTGGATGTTCAAGTTTCGTTCTCCTAGCTTGAAGCATTCGTTTGCAGTAACAGTTTGAATTTTTAGTTTTCACTCTGTTTTCTCCTATATTGACAGATGGAGTTCGAACTCTAAATCAAACATGGTTTGTGCTAGCTTCTTGAAACTTGACACAATAAAGTAGTTCAACGTTCTATCTCTAAGGTTTGTTTCCTCTTGATGTAGCCTTAAGCAGAGACTGGCGAATAACACTTTCAATGAAAGGTGTTGTTAAGCTGCCAAAAAACTACCGTCTCCTGAAATCTCAACATTTATTTTTTCATCCAATCTTCATGATTCTTTCAATTATTGATCAGTACACCAATCAAATGTGATTGCCCAAGTTTTGTTCTTCTAGGTTGTAGCATTCGTTTGAAGGAACAGTTAGAAATTATAGGTTTCACTCTGTTTTCTCCTATATTGACAGATGCAGTTAGAACTCTAAATCAAACACGGTTTGTGCTAGCTTCTTGAAACTTGACACAATGAAGTAGTTCTACGTTCTATCTCTAAGGTTTGTTTCCTCTTGTATTTTACAGCTGGGACTGGCGAATAACACTTATACTGAAAGGGGTTGCCAATCTCCAACACACTAGAGTCTCCTGAAATCTCAACATATATTTTTTCATCCAATCTTCATGATACTTTCAAGTAATGATCAGTACACCAATCCCACTTGGATGCCAAAGTTTAGTTCTCCTAGATTGAAGCATTCTTTTGGAGTACCAGTTTGAATTTTTAGGTTTCACTCTGTTTTCTCCAATATTGACAAATGTAGTTCGAACTCTAAATCAAACACGGTTTGTGCTAATTTCTTGAAACTTGAAACAGTAAAGTAGTTCTACATTCTATTTTTATTTTTTGTTTCCTCTGCATGTAGACCTAAGCAGAGACTGACGAAAGACACATTCAATGAAAGGCGTTGCTAGGCTGCCAAAATACTACAGTTTCCTGAAATCTCAACATATTTTTTTTTCCGACCTCATGATAATTTCAAGTAATGAGCAGTACACCAATAAAACGTGGATGTTCAAGTTTCGTTCTCCTAGGTTGAAGCATTCGTTTGCAGTAACAGTTTGAATTTTTAGTTTTCACTCTGTTTTCTCCTATATTGACAGATGCAGTTCGAACTCTAAATCAAACATGGTTTGTGCTAGCTTCTTGAAACTTGACACAATAAAGTAGTTCTACGTTCTATCTCTAAGGTTTGTTTCCTCTTGATGTAGCCTTAAGCAGAGACTGGCGAATAACACTTTCAATGAAAGGCGTTGTTAAGCTTCAAAAAAACTACCGTCTCCTGAAATCTCAACATATATTTTTTCATCCAATCTTCATGATTCTTTCAAGTATTGATCAGTACACCAATCAAACGTGGATGCCCAAGTTATGTTCTTCTAGGTTGTAGCATTCGTTTGCAGGAACAGTTAGAAATTATAGGTTTCACTCTGTTTTCTCCTGTATTGACAGATGCAGTTAGAACTCTAAATCAAACACGGTTTGTGCTAGCTTCTTGAAACTTGACACAATAAAGTAGTTCTACTTTCTATCTCTAAGGTTTGTTTCCTCTTGTATCCTAAAGCTGGACTGGCGAATAACACTTTTACTGAAAGGGGTTGCCAAACTTCCAACACACTAGGGTCTCCTGAAATCTCAACATATATTTTTTCATCCAATCTTCATGATACTTTCAAGTAATGATCAGTACACGAATCCCACTTGGATGCCAAAGTTTAGTTCTCCTAAATTGAAGCATTCTTTTGGAGTAACAGTTTGAATTTTTAGGTTTCACTCTGTTTTCCCCTATATTGACAGATGCAGTTAGAACTCTAAATCAAACACGGTTTGTGCTAGCTTCTTGAAACTTGACACAATAAAGTAGTTCTACGTTCTATCTCTAAGGTTTGTTTCCTCTTGTATCCTAAAGCTGGGACTGGCAAATAACACTCATACTGAAAGGGGTTGCCAAACTTCCAACACACTAGAGTCTCCTGAAATCTCAACATATATTTTTTCATCCAATCTTCATGATACTTTCAAGTAATGATCAGTACACCAATCCCACTTGGATGCCAAAGTTTAGTTCTCCTAGATTGAAGCATTCTTTTGGAGTAACAGTTTGAATTTTTAGGTTTCACTCTGTTTTCTCCTATATTGACAAATGTAGTTCGAACTCTAAATCAAACACGGTTTGTGCTAGCTTCTTGAAACTTGAAACAGTAAAGTAGTTCTACTTTCTATTTTTATTTTTTGTTTCCTCTGGATGGAGACCTAAGCAGAGACTGACGAAAGACACATTCAATGAAAGGCGTTGTTAGGCTGAAAAAATATACAGTCTCCTGAAATCTCAACATACTTTTTTTTTCCGACCTTCATGATAATTTCAAGTAATGAGCAGTACACCAATAAAACGAGGATGTTCAAGTTTCGATCTCCTAGGTTGAAGCATTCGTTTGCAGTAACAGTTTGAATTTTTAGTTTTCACTCTGTTTTCTCCTATATTGACAGATGCAGTTCGAACTCTAAATCAAACATGGTTTGTGCTAGCTTCTTGAAACTTGACACAATAAAGTAGTTCTACGTTCTATCTCTAAGGTTTGTTTCCTCTTGATGTATCCTTAAGCAGAGACAGGAGAATAACACATTCAATGAGAGGCGTTGTTAAGCTTCCAAAAAACTACCGTCTCCTGAAATCTCAACATATATTTTTTCATCCAATCTTCATGATTCTTTCAAGTATTGATCAGTACACCAATCAAACGTGGATGCCAAAGTTTTGTTCTTCTAGTTTGTAGCATTCGTTTGCAGGAACAGTTAGAAATTATAGGTTTCACTCTGGTTTCTCCTATATTGACAGATGCAGTCAGAACTCTAAATCAAACACGGTTTGTGCTAGCTTCTTGAAACTTGACACAGTAAAGTAGTTCTAAGTTCTATCTCTAAGGTTTGTTTCCTCTTGTATCCTAAAGCTGGGACCTGCGAATAACAGTTATACTGAAAGGGGTTGACAAACTTCCAACACACTAGAGTCTCCTGAAATTTCAACATATATTTTTTCATCCAATCTTCATGATACTTTCAAGTAATGATCAGTACACCAATCCCACTTGGATGCCAAAGTTTAGTTCTCCTAGATTGAAGCATTCTTTTGGAGTAACAGTTTGAATTTTTAGGTTTCACTCTGTTTTCTCCTATATTGACAAATGTAGTTGGAACTCTAAATCAAACACGGTTTGTGCTAGCTTCTTGAAACTTGAAACAGTATAGTAGTTCTACATTCTATTTTTATTTTTTGTTTCCTCTGGATGTAGACCTAAGCAGAGACTGACGAAAGACACATTCAATGAAAGGCGTTGTTAGGCTGCCAAAATACTACAGTCTCCTGAAATCTCAACATATTTTTTTTCCGACCTTTCTGATAATTTCATGTAATGAGCAGTACAACAATAAAACGTGGATGTTCAAGTTTCGTTCTCCTAGCTTGAAGCATTCGTTTGCAGTAACAGTTTGAATTTTTAGTTTTCACTCTGTTTTCTCCTATATTGACAGATGCAGTTCGAACTCTAAATCAAACATGGTTTGTGCTAGCTTCTTGAAACTTGACACGATAAAGTAGTTCTACGTTCTATCTCTAAGGTTTGTTTCCTCTTGATGTAGCCTTAAGCAGAGACTGGCGAATAACTCTTTCAATGAAAGGCGTTGTTAAGCTTCCCAAAAACTACCGTCTCCTGAAATCTCAACATATATTTTTTCATCCAATCTTCATGATTCTTTCAAGTATTGGTCAGTACACCAATCAAACGTGGATGCACAAGTTTTGTTCTTCTAGGTTGTAGCATTCGTTTGCAGAAACAGTTAGAAATTATAGGTTTCACTCTGTTTTCTCCTATATTGACAGATGAAGTTAGAACTCTAAATCAAACACGGTTTGTGCTAGCTTCTTGAAACTTGACAAAATAAAGTAGTTCTACGTTCTATCTCTAAGGTGTGTTTCCTCTTGTATCCTAAAGCTGGGACTGGCGAATAACACTTATACTGAAAGGGGTTGCCAAACTTCCAACACACTAGAGTCTCCTGAAATCTCAACATATATTTTTTCATCCAATCTTCATGATACTTTGAAGTAATGATCAGTACACCAATCCCACTTGGATGCCAAAGTTTAGTTCTCCTAGATTGAAGCATTCTTTTGGAGTAACAGTTTAAATTTTTAGGTTTCACTCTGTTTTCTCCTATATTGACGAATGTTTTTCGAACTCTAAATCAAACACGGTTTGTGCTAGCTTCTTGAAACTTGAAACAGTAAAGTAGTTCTACATTCTATTTTTATTTTTTGTTTCCTCTGGATGGAGACCTAAGCAGAGACTGACGAAAGACACATTCAATGAAAGGCGTTGTTAGGCTGCCAAAATATTACAGTCTCCTGAAATCTCAACATATTTTTTTTTTCCGACCTCATGATAATTTCAAGTAATGAGCAGTACACCAATAAAACGTGGATGTTCAAGTTTCGTTCTCCTAGGTTGAAGAATTCGTTTGCAGTAAAAGTTTGAATTTTTAGTTTTCACTCTGTTTTCTCCTATATTGACAGATGCAGTTCGAACTCTAAATCAAACATGGTTTCTGCTAGCTTCTTGAAACTTGACACAATAAAGTAGTTCTACGTTCTATTTCTAAGGTTTGTTTCCTCTTGATGTAGCCTTAAGCAGAGACTGGCGAATAACACTTTCAATGAAAGGCGTTGTTAAGCTTCCAAAAAACTACCGTCTCCTGAAATCTCAACATATATTTTTTCATCCAATCTTCATGATTCTTTCAAGTATTGATCAGTACACCAATCAAACGTGGATGCCCAAGTTTTGTTCTTCTAGGTTGTAGCATTCATTTGCAGGAACAGTTAGAAATTATAGGTTTCACTCTGTTTTCTCCTATATTGACACATGCAATTAGAACTCTAAATCAAACGCGGTTTGTGCTAGCTTCTTGAAACTTGACACAATAAAGTAGTTCTACGTTCTATCTCTAAGGTTTGTTTCCTCATGTATCCTAAAGCTGGGACTGGCGAATAACACTTATACTGAAAGGGGTTGCCAAACTTCCAACACACTAGAGTCTCCTGAAATCTCAACATATATTTTTTCATCCTATCTTCATGATACATTCAAGTAATGATCAGTAGACCAGTCCCACTTGGATGCCAAAGTTTAGTTCTCCTAGATTGAAGCATTCTTTTGGAGTAACAGTTTGAATATTTAGGTTTCACTCTGTTTTCTCCTATATTGACAAATGTAGTTCGAACTCTAAATCAAACAGGGTTTGTGCTAGCTTCTTGAAACTTGAAACAGTAAAGTAGTTCTACATTCTATTTTTATATTTTGTTTCCTCTTGATGTAGACCTAAGCAGAGACTGACGAAAGACACATTCAATGAAAGGCGTTGTTAGGCTGCCAAAATATACAGTCTCCTGAAATCTCAACATACTTTTTTTTTCCGACCTTCATGATAATTTCAAGTAATGAGCAGTACACCAATAAAACGAGGATGTTCAAGTTTCGATCTCCTAGGTTGAAGCATTCGTTTGCAGTAACAGTTTGAATTTTTAGTTTTCACTCTGTTTTCTCCTATATTGACAGATGCAATTCGAACTCTAAATCAAACATGGTTTGTGCTAGCTTCTTGAAACTTGACACAATAAAGTAGTTCTACGTTCTATCTCTAAGGTTTGTTTCCTCTTGATGTATCCTTAAGCAGAGACAGGAGAATAACACATTCAATGAGAGGCGTTGTTAAGCTTCCAAAAAACTACCGTCTCCTGAAATCTCAACATATATTTTTTCATCCAATCTTCATGATTCTTTCAAGTATTGATCAGTACACCAATCAAACGTGGATGCCCAAGTTTTCTTCTTCTAGTTTGTAGCATTCGTTTGCAGGAACAGTTAGAAATTATAGGTTTCACTCTGTTTTTCTCCTATATTGACAGATGCAGTCAGAACTCTAAATCAAACACGGTTTGTGCTAGCTTCTTGAAACTTGACACAGTAAAGTAGTTCTACGTTCTATCTCTAAGGTTTGTTTCCTCTTGTATCCTAAAGCTGGGACCTGCGAATAACAGTTATACTGAAAGGGGTTGCCAAACTTCCAACACACTAGAGTCTCCTGAAATTTCAACATATATTTTTTCATCCAATCTTCATGATACTTTCAAGTAATGATCAGTACACCAATCCCACTTGGATGCCAAAGTTTAGTTCTCCTAGATTGAAGCATTCTTTTGGAGTAACAGTTTGAATTTTTAGGTTTCACTCTGTTTTCTCCTATATTGACAAATGTAGTTGGAACTCTAAATCAAAACACGGTTTGTGCTAGCTTCTTGAAACTTGAAACAGTATAGTAGTTCTACATTCTATTTTTATTTTTTGTTTCCTCTGGATGTAGACCTAAGCAGAGACTGACGAAAGACACATTCAATGAAAGGCGTTGTTAGGCTGCCAAAATACTACAGTCTCCTGAAATCTCAACATATTTTTTTCCGACCTTTCTGATAATTTCATGTAATGAGCAGTACAACAATAAAACGTGGATGTTCAAGTTTCGTTCTCCTAGCTTGAAGCATTCGTTTGCAGAGTAACAGTTTTGAATTTTTAGTTTTCACTCTGTTTTCTCCTATATTGACAGATGCAGTTCGAACTCTAA